>NW_025726060.1:1455805-1698305 GCF_021461395.2 Schistocerca americana
TACGTTTATCGAAATAGCTCCCTTACGTTTGCACTGAAATTTAAGTATAAAATGATGAGAGGGAAAGTGTGCTCTGCTTTCAGTCTGGAATCTCAAATTTTTGACAGTTCCTTGCCTATATTCCAACAGGTTTCAATGCATAATTTGAAAAGCTTAGTTCCATATTCCCTTTATTTTGGAAGCTGTCGAATCGTTTTAAATAAAGAACATAATTCTTTTTAAGACGGCAATAAGAGCTTCAGAATTTCGGTACACAAAATATTTGTAGTATTGAAGGTAAACAAAATACACGCATCATTGTTTACAGCTTTCACGTATTGAAAAATTTGTTTCGGTGTCTCAAAACGTTGTGAAAAGCTACGATCATTCGTGCAAATTGGTACACACTCTACATTAGTACAACACAGTGTGTTTCGTATAGCTTGTTTATACATCCTGACCAATTTGTTGTTTATCAGCGACCAGAAAGAAAATAGGTGAGGATGTTACGGAAAAATATGTTTTAATTGCATGTGATAATACAAACAAACCATGAAACTTAAAACCACCTATAGTAAATATTTTGATTACCTTGACCGTATATTGAAACCGTTCAATTCATAATCCACTGTCTCCCATGAACAAACAAATGCTGTTCAGCATAGATTGTGGATCTGAAGTGCGGTACAAAGATCTTGTACAGATATCAATGTTTTGTGGGAACTACTTGTGAAAAAATTATTTGCTAAAATACCCCTAAAAAAGATAGTTTTAACGTAGATCACGAATTATTTCCATTTAGTGGGCATAGGCTCAGAAAATTGCTGCTGTTGGGTCATTCATTGCGGCATCCGCTAGACCGAATCACAAGTAGGCCGCCAGTAAGGAAAATCTAGTGACAGGGACTGTACTGCTGCTACCTCAACGTCGTGCACTCCACAAGCTGCTTTACAACAGGCTCGCTGCTCGTCATGCAGTGCCTGAAGCAGCACATGTCATGAGTACGTGACAACAAGCTGGACATTTTCTCACAAGATGCCTACAGCTTGGTCTCGCCACCCGGAGTTATATCTTTCATGTCCTGACGTCAGAGTGGACTTCTGATGTGACTGCCGCCGGCACCGTGCTGTGCCTTAACTCCAGCCTTGGCATTGATTCCAGCTCAGAACCGATGGAGTCTCAGTGGCTCTCTGTCGTAGAAGTGGGTCCACTACAGTGGGTCTGTTCAGCGTACACCAGTCAGTGCGTGCCCCTCCGACCTCTCCAGAGTCCTGAGTTCGACCTGCTCCACGCCCAGTGCGAATGATGATTTCCCGGTCTGGCGGAAGCACTAGAGGGAGGCTGCTTCTCTGTGGCAGGTTATTCTGACACTGCCTACTCAACAAGTCCGCGCCAGCCTCCTGCTGCCAACACTACCAACGACGTATTCTGAAGCCTCAATGGTTCCTGAATACAGATACTGGCCGACTTTTCTGTACAGACTGAGTTACTCATAAAAGATGCCAATCGTCTGGTTTTACAATTGCCACAGATCCAGCATTACCCATTCCCTGAGGTCACCTATCGTCAACACCCTGATGGCAAGATGATCATTCTGCTATTCTTGGGTGACTACTTAGCAGACACCAACGTGAACCGCTACAGTTAGGTATCAGAAATGCTGCTAGAAACGAGTGTGTGGTATTCTGGGGCATCAGTCTACGACGGTACTTCCTCATGGTTAGTGCAGTGCAAATATGGTTTCGGCGTTGGTTCTTTCCCTGTCATATATTTTCCTTGCATTGTAGGACCAAGCTTTACCGTGTCTTGACTGGGGGTAGGGAAGGTTACCGCTTTAAAAGACCTTGACATCATACTAAATAAAACTGTACAAATGCAGGCAGACAGTACAGATTTATACAAGCAGTTAGAGGCATTGAGGGATGATAAGAGGGAACAGTCCTCATCCATTACGTTCACATCCATCCTAGACACTAGACCCATTATCGTAGAGTCTTTTTTTCTCTCATAAAGCAGGGGAGCATGTGTTAGTATTCATGGATAACTTGTTAACAACCACTAAAATGGGATGTTGGTCCGAGGAACAACATTTGCTCGCTACGAAGTTACATTTGGTATGAGACTCGGAAGAGTATTTAATTTATTATGAAGAGCTACGCAGTGCACCAACATTAGACAGTCTAATGCCGGGGTTGTTGCAACGATAAAAAAGAAGAATAGCTGTAACGGGACAAGCAGAACAATGTGTCGCAAAAGCAGGGGCAGTCTATTGATAACTTTGTGGACAGGATGAAGAAGAGTTAACAAAGAATGATGACACTAACAAGGTTCTCCTCCAAGGGGATCAGCTGATGACATAGGATGTATTTTTGTGAGGGCTGCCTTCTGAGGTTTCGAGAGAGGTAAATACAGAATTCCCAAACAACTTGACTAAAATCGTACGAACTGCAACAGAATAGAAAGAAACAGACGTGCTGACCTGAGTCCAAGATAAAAGGGAAATTCTTCTATGGAAGTCAAGCGTACCTGTTGCTGGCGATCGAGCGACATACGGAGAGAATGCCGTCAGCCGCAGTGTAGGACGCGTGATCGAGAAGGCCAACAGGAATGAGACTGCAGACGGAATTTTAATAACGGACGTGATAGAAGGCTATCAGATGAGAATAGACATGCACTTTTAAATGGCAGTGGGGGCTCCCAGAAAATTTAAGCAAAACTATAATGTGTCAAGTGGCGCAATTTATTGTTAAGGAGGGATATAAACATTTATTTAAAAAATCATTATAGCCATATTTGTTAATGTACAAATCGAAAATCTTGCATGTGTAAAACAAAAGAGCTGTGTTTTAACTGAAAAATGTAATAAAATATGCAGGATTAATATTTTGCCAGAAATCTGAAGTTTTAATTTTTTATTGTCTTTTTTATAAAAAGCCATAACTGAAATTCTAATCATGCGATTAATCTGACAATTTTATTGTAGTATCCTGAGAAGTTTGTAAGACCTCTGAACTAAAGTTATTAATTAATGGTACAAACTGTATCATTAACAGAGTTTTTAATTTTGCACATCGAAAATTAACTTTTTCTCTACGTACAGTCACCTAAAAATCAGAATGTGATTGCCGGATCTCGTGTGTTTTAGTTCCAGGGAGACAGCAACACGTTGCGAACAGTTCCTGAAAATTTCAAAGCATTAGCGCGTATGCTTTTTGGGAAAAGGCTTCTAATAACGTAATAAAATGTAAAATAGAGAAAATACTTCTACATGTAATAAGTTTACCTCATTTTTAAAATCCTCCGTATTGATGCTCCTCATCCAACAGGTTTCCCTTTCTCCTCTTCGAATCTTCCTGGCCTGTATTTGCAGCTAAGACACTGATCTGTTAGCTTTATTGACCCTGTTCTCGTCGATGGTGTAAAATGCTTTTGTTGTAAACACACCAGGTTCTATACTAACTCTCTTCAGCACTACAGTTCTGCCATTGTTTCCGTTGTTGTAACATAGCACTGCATCATAGACACCTATTTTGATCACTTCAAGTCCACAGAATGTCCTTTTGAGCATCTAATCAAAATTATATTATTGAGGCTTTGGTTTGCATTTTGTGTCTTTCCGTAAACACACTTCCACAATAAATCAGGGTTGGCAAGAAACCTGAATGTGCTCTTAATTGCATTCATAACAGGTTCTGGTTATGAGTAGACCATGGATTTTTAGGTTGTAAAAAAGTGTGTTTTAGGCACCTAAAATAGGCTCCTTCAGTAGTTCATTTAGGCTATATAAAACCTAAAATAGGTTCTAATAAAAATTATGCAGAGAAAATAAAAATAATTGAAAATACACAGTGTTGACAGTATGAACATCTTATTAGTCATTAAAACAAGGAGAATGAATATTTACACAGTTACAGAGCACAGCAATCTACAACATTAATGTTGAACATCAAATATTTTTGAGTTCCTGCAACATAAGGACCTCCGTAAAAAAAAGGCAATGCCTTAATTAATACATTTGTAGTTTCACGTATTCTGACCATACTTGGCTTCACAATAAATAACCAAAATCTTTTCTAGGTTTTCTAGTGAAAAACTGTGGCGCTTGTCAGTCAGAATCAATTTATACGCTGAAAAAGAACGTTCTTCATCAACAGATGTGACAGGGGCGTACTTCATTTTCGGCACATGTTGGGCAGGAATGCTGCAGTCAGGAGTGCTGGATTTTCCACTAAGTATGTCGGCAGCTGCACACAACTCCTTCAGGCCAGTGTTCTTCTGCAAAACCGTTTGCATTTTTGTCTGTACTTTTTCCCCTACTTCACCTGGCGCTTCATTAATTTTCATTTTGACTTCTTCAAGCAAAGAAATATTGTCGTAGGTAGGTCTCTCTGACCCTTGTAATTGTGAAATTATTCTTGCCATAAATGTGTTGTGGGCCCTAATGCAAGATAAGCCCCATTTTAAAGAAGAATCTTTGAGTAACTCCATTGCTGCAGTTACCGGATGCAGCATCCTCCAGTATAATTTCAACCACCTTCTGGAGAGCTGAGAGGTGCGTACTATAGTATTCTGCTGCTATCAGCCACGTGCCCCAGAGGGTGACAACAGGCTCTGGCGGCAATGGGACATCTGAAACCTGTTCTTTGAATGCCTGTATTCTTGATTGTGCCTTAACAAAAAAAATTTTCACCATAGATATTACTTTATTTACTTTAGGAATTGTAGCCTTACTTGCTCTACTATGCGGTTGATCCCATGCACTACACAAGTTACGTGCAGCATCAATGGGTAGAAAACTTTTAATAGTTGAAACGCTGCTATCATATATGCAGCAGCATCAGTGACGGCCAGAAGCACCTTATTCTCATCCACTCAGTTTGGGTATAGCACCTTAAGCCCATTGTTCACAAACTGTGCTATTGTTTGTTGGTTATTTTTTGCAAGTTGTTTTGAGTAAATCAAATGAGCCCCGGATGGAACTTCTGGATCTAGCTTGCCTATAATCAGGTTTGCAATGTAACGGCCAAGACTGTCAGTAGTTTCATCCACAGAAATCCATATACAAGATTCTCCAACATCTTCTCACATTCTGTGCAGTGCAGCATTGTAATCTGAATCCACATAATTCTTAGATAAAGTTGACTCTGCAAGAATAGACTGATGGCAGTACTTCTGAAGAAAACCTCTGAAAATAGGGTTTTCTAGTTTCCAAAAGTGGTTGTTTGCCGTCACAAGTGCATGACACAAATCACTGCAGAACTTGTTTTTTTCGGAGGATTCACCAGATATATTAGTTAAACGACTTTGCTTCAATGTTGACTTTCGTTCAACATTAGCTTTATGTGCGATTCCATCTGCATGATGAGTTAAGTGAGATTTCTTAACACTTGAAACCTAATACGAGAGAAAAGGGAAATGCAGTTTAGAATCGCATATAAAGAATATTTCATATTACTAAAGGATAGCAATAAAAAAGAATCCTAAGTGACAGGAAAATAAGAAGTCTAAGAAAAACATCAACTAACCTTGTTGCATGCTTGGCAGAAAATAATTTTCCCATCTGTTGTATAATGCGGAAAATCTTGCAGCCACTGCCTTATATGAGTAGACTTTGAACTAGCTGTTTTCGGCATGGCGTAGTAATTTCACACAGAAACTAGAATTAATTTTGCACTTAGAACGTCAGTAACACTTAACACGTCGGTCGCTACACAATGTACTGATTTGTTTTTGCTGGGAAAAAGTGAACGACGACCTGTTTTTTTTTTTTATTTATTTTTTACTGAGGTGCATGGGAGCGGTAGGGTAAGTACCGTACTTGTTGCTGAACATATGGCACCTGACAGATGGCCGCCCCTTCTGAACAAGCAAATGGAATCTACCGGTGCTTCAGATGAAAACATCTCACTACTGGCAAATTATTTTTCGAACCGGAAAATTCACGTATAATACCTTTCACGAAACAGAGTAGTTTGATAGGACTGCCTGTAGACAGCAGCGAGAAAATGCGCGAAGGGCAGTAATTTAGCTATAGAGGGCGTCTACGATTAACATTGTGATTTTTTAATCCGTGCTGAGCTTAAGGCCTATGAAACCATTTCTTTGCAAAAATACACAGCTGGCCAGAATCCTATGAACGAAATATTTTCAAATATAACATTTAGTACTCCCACGTTCGATTCTAACGTGTAACTCAAATCTTTGACCGGTTCCCATTCGCTCACCGAAGTTAAGCACTGTTGTGCTCGGCGCGTACTTGGATGGATGACCATTCAACCGTGCCGAGTGCTGTTGGTAGTAAGACAAGCAAAGGAATTGTAAACAGTCTCTAACTACCTTCACCTTCGACGAGACGTAAAGCCCTAAGTTTACTTCCTTTTTCTAATATTTGAAAACACAAGAACTCTATGTCAGATTAACAAAATAGGTACCTTTTAGGATTTTGATGCAGAAATAGGAAAAATTTGGCGTCAACGTCGAAATGCGCAATTTTAGGTCCTATAGAACTAACGGTATTCGGTTTAGTTAGTCACGAAACGCATAAGTAGCAGCTTATATGCAGATTGGAGCTTAGGAAAAAGAATAGGTTTTAACCTAAAGATCCGTGATCTATTTTTTACATATGAATAATAAAACACCTATAAAGAGTATTTGGTATTAACAGGGATAGCGATATAAAAATATAAGAAAAGACCGAAGTGTTAGGCAAATATGAAGCATGAGCGCATATCAACTAGTCACCTTGCTGCATGCTGGGCAGAAAATATTTTTTTTCCATCCGTCGTAAAGTGTGGAAAAATTTGGAGCCACTGTCTTATAAGATGAAATAGGCACTTTTTAGGATATTAAAGCCAAAATAGGCAAAAATAGGCACTACTGTCGAAATAGGCTGTCTTAGGTCCTATAGAATTAACGTTATTAAGTGTAAATAGCCATGAAACACATAAGTACAAATTTTTATGCAAATAGGAACTCAGGAACAAAATAGGTTTTTACCTAAAATCCGCGGTCTGGTTATGAGTGTTTATGTGAATACGTCTCATTTCTGTTGCTGAACTTACACCAATCGTCTTTCGGACACAGATTGTGCGTTGGTGTTTGGTCAGAGAATAGTTTGTGGAAAAAAATTGCCCACACAGCACGCCTCATTGCCTCTAAATTATGAGTGTTTTCCTGATAGCTCTCTCATAAAATAACTGAAGAGAATGAAGTTCTTTCAGAGTAAGCCTTCCTTTCCGACCTAGTGATTTTTCATCGTCAAATACTTCACCTTTCTTTTCTTTCAGCAAGCGACGAAGCCTACCAGCAAGCCTCTTTTGGATGTGTCCAAGACATTCCAACTTTCCTATTGTTGATACATAAATAGCGTGGCAGAGAAGCTCTGAATCAATAAGTCTGAATCCAGTGGAATCCATATCAACATCATCCACGCACATGTACAATTCTGCTGTCCCAGGTTTCGATGTTGAAGCTGAGAGCTTCTTCATTTCGAACTCCTTCCTCTTCCTCTTTTTTGATGGTAAACCGGTTTCCATGAAACCTTCGTTTCCTAAACACACCACCCATTTTGCATAAATCTTGACTTCTACGTAAAGGTTTGCGAATTCAACCTTCTACCTACTAATATGTGTTAGTATTGTCAAAACGAGAATAAACCACATGCAGGAAAGTTTTCCGGCAAAGATGTAGATGTCAGCCAAATTTATCGAAAGCAAATAGCCTTAACACTGACAAAAATTCCGCTACAGCAACAAAGATGGGAGTGGCCGCCAGTGTAGAGTTAATCACTTTAACAATTTAAAGGCATTTCTAAAGCTGCTATCACGATAAAATTCACACACATCATAGATTAAACTGTGTAGATCAAGAAAATAATATTTTCGAAAAATCGATTTTTTGAACCAAAATCCATTACATCCACCCTGAAGTAATGCAACGCGGATCGACATGCAACATATAGTTCTTTAGCAGTGTGTTCTTTCATAACGCTGCTGTATTTGATGTAAAATAAAAGTACATGCGTTGCACCTGAAATGGCCACAACATTATTTTATTTGCGGGTGGAAGAGCGTGTTTGCAAATTTTTTCGAAATTTTCTGCTACTACCGATAAATTTGAAGAGATGTAGGTAGTTGATATGATTGAAGACATACGATATACGAGTATGTGCATACCATTCTGTATAAAAGATTAACTGTACAAAAGTTTTCTTCAGCCATTGGAAAGAGAAGAAACTTATTTCCTTAGATTATAGGACAGGCTTTGTGACAGCACACGTACCTGCAGAAATAAGTAGTATGTCAAGTGAAACTGCAGACAACGAACATCATTAAAGGAATTAGGAAAACATGTGAGTGGTTTAGTAAAAAGACAATGTTTTATTTTGAATTATGGTCCCACAACATAAAGTCCGAACTTTGTTTGCATATACAGCAGCCTGTAATGCTCAATGCTTGAGTACTTAAACTGCATGTAGCTTGCAACTGTCATTCTGAGCTTGTGATTTCTGCCATTTCGCAGAAGTGGCTCACACTCTTTGTAACTCAGAAAGCTTTTAAATGAGAACATCTGCATTCCTGTGTTTCTTGCCAGGTCGATGATTACATTTAAAATTGAATTAGCTGAGTTTAAATTCCTAGAGCATTAACCCACTTGACGGGCAGTTTAAGAGCTACTTCAAAGCTGCATGATCTGTTATGGCGTTGAATCACTTTCCATACAGATATCGCGTTAAGTTTGCTGTACCATGCAGGAAACTCAGCGTTTTCCCCTCGGTTGTAGAACAAGTTCTTTCAAAATAACTGTACTTTTGTGATGTATAGACAACTGTACGTTCTGCCCCAACTTCATCTTGACTCATTTCACACCTGAGCGTATAATTGCTCATGTTGCTTGAGAGTATAAACTGCTTCTCATGATTTAAGAAAAACTGTACCAGTCCAGTTGTTAACCATTCCTTCAGTTGACTAAATGCTTCTTGACACAATGCTGACCATCGGAATTTTACCCTTCCTGTTAGAGCCGAATTAGTGGTAGCGAAATTTCTGCAAATTTTGTTACAAACTTTCCATAGTGACTCACTATCCTTAGAAAAGACTGCAATTCCTTTTCTGGCTATAGCACCAGAAAATCCTTTATGACTTTTATCGCTCTGGGGTCTTGTTTCTAAATATAGCATACAATTGCTCAGAATACTATAGTAAATGTGCCATGATTTTATTTTTCTCATGCCTCTGAATCTGTATGTATGTGTTTGACAGATTCACCTAATTACATTTTTTAGAGAATGTTGTGTTAATCTAAGTGTTGCGACCTGTTCTTTTCTCATACGGTTCCGCTTAATGGATGCGTAAATAATTGAGCAATAATTATGTTTGATTAACTTACTTAATTTAGTTTAATTTCCTATTCTTATTTTTTTCTATGCGTACAACCCTATGAATATTTGCATTTTAAAAAAAGTAGGAAAATAGATCTCAACAAATTGGCAAACTCTGTGGAAAGTGTTTTTCTATTTTCTTGCAAAGGAAAGGTGAAAGCTAATCTTCTGCGTTCTGGCTCTATACGAATCAATGGGGGCTGACCGACTACCACGTCATCCTCCGCCAATAGCGTCATCGGATGCATTATGGAGGGGGATGTGGTCAGCAGACTCCTCTCCCATTCAATGTAGGGCTTCTTCACCTTAAAACCGCTATAAATTGGTCGAGTAGCTCTTCAGCTGGCCTCACGATGCCGAGTGCACCCCTTATGAGTCCTCTCATCAAGGGGAAATGCCTTGGCAGTACAGGGAATCTGGTAAATCTTCCTTACATGACCGTCAGCTGCACTGACAAGTCAGTTAGTGAAATGGGTTGTATTTTTAAAACAAAACACATAAAAAATATTCAAATGTGTGTGAAATCGTATGGGACGTAACTGCTAAGGTCATCAGTCCCTAAGCTTACACACTAGTTAACTGAATTATCCTAAGGACAAATACACACACCCATGCCCGAGGGAGGACTCGAACCTCCGCCGGGACCAGCCGCAGAGACTATGACTGCAGCGCCACAGGCCGCTCGGCTAACCCCGCGCTGCAGAACACATAAAACCGAGGGAGGTTGTAACAATGTTGTAACTTTGCGTTCTAAAGAAACACTTGGTCAGCCCATATTTTTGACAGATGAATTTCACTGTCCTTTTCCTGTCTTAGACCTTAGGTTGTTTGCTGAGGGGGGGGGGGGGTTAACTTTGTGACAAATAATATTCCATAATCTGAGTACCTCACTGCATACAAAAACTTTATTTTCATCAAAGTTCAAGGACAAATGTTATAAAATTCCATATATGAAGAAATTAATTGTTACAGTACACACTTGTAAAAGGTTCTGTTACAAAAAGTGCTAAAAGTGTCGCGAAGTCACCTACATTAATGGTAATTAATATTCTGTCATGAAAAACGTAATAATTTTCATTAACCAGCCAGAAGTACTTTCACAGTGCAAGAAATAAAGTAAAAATTTACTTTGGGACATATTTATATTTTTTATTATGTTACATATTTAGATGTTTTATTAAAGTCTTTATCTGTTTATAGTACTTTGATACATTTTTGTTAAGGTGATAGGGAATGGATCCTCCTTATGCTAGTAATGTGTCAGATAAATTATGTACTTCAGGATAAAGATTAAATTTTAACACATTCAGTCATCTATCCAAATAATTGTTCTATGACATAGGCAAGTCTCTTACAGTTCTGTCCGTCTGAGACGGTGAAGTCTCCAGTGAGTTGATGGTATGATGTAGCATTTGGTGGTAAAAATTACTTGGTTGAGGCTCAGTTTTCAGCTGTGGATAACTTTTCAAAATAATGTAGCCAGAATTTTTTTTTCTTTAGTAATCTCCTTGAAGTTTCTTCATTATTGGCCCCTGTGCTGCGGCTATCAAACTGCACACCCACCTTACCGACAATGCCTTGCCAAACACATTGCCATCACGCAGTTGCCGAGCTCGCACACTCTTGGGCGCGCTATTTTCGCCGTAGCGTGGATGGCTCTAAGCGCTATGGGACTTAACGTCTGAGGTCATCAGTGCCCTAGATTTAGGACTCCTTAAACCGAACTAACCTAAGGAGATCACACACATCCATGCCCAAGGCAGGATTCGAACCTGCTGCCATGGCAGCAGCGGGGTTCAGGACTGAAGCGCCTAGAACCGCTCGGCCAGAGCGGCTGGCTGCAGCATGGTGCCTGAAGTATGTCGCAGCTGTCTTCCGACTCTTCATATCACTTCTCACATTCCACAGATTCTGTTACCATTGTCTGATTTTTAAAAAAGCAAGCTCCCTGTTATTACCAGAGTGTCTACTTTACATAATTTACATATTCGTTTTTAATCATTTACAAGAAAGTCATTTCATAATATTACAACTGCTCGTCATTGACGGTGAAAGAACAAAACTATTCCATTAATGACTAAAGCACAACATCAGAAATCCAGAATGAATACTGTACCATACGTTTCATACAGGGGTTGGACAGAAGTATATGAATTCCGCAAGATATGCAAGCACGGACATATAAATGCTGATGATAGCCAAGCCTACAGGGTGCGCTATTGTTGCCAAAGACAAATGGCACTGGTGCAATATCCTCAGTACGTTGCAAGTGTTAGTCGTGTTTAGAACAGCATTCTGTATATGTGAGCTAGGTAAATTCGAACGTGGGCAAACTGATGGTGCCCATATGATAGGTGCTTCTGTAACAAAGACGGCTTAAGTATTTAGTATTTCAAGAGACATATATCGAAGCTTTCTACCGCATAAAGTGAAACGGAGGAATACCCTCCGCTAAGTCACAATGCGCAGATTAGTGTGTGTTCACTGATCGTGCCAAACGATTGTGGAAGAGCTCTGTGACAAGAAACAAGAGGATGACAGCTACAAAAGTTACAGCAGAACTGAATGTCACACTCGCGAGCTTTGTCAGCATCCAAACAACGCGAAGGGAGCTCCAGATGCAGAGAATTGCAGGGAAAGCTGGAATTCGAAAATCACTCATCAGTGATGCTACCGCTCGTGACATGAAGTCCTGCTGCTGAAGCCATAAAACCTGGGCTATGGAGCAATGGAAGGAAGTCATTTGGTCGGATGAGTCGTGTTTCGTTGTTTTCAGGTTGCAGCCTAGTTTATGTCCTAGGAGTGAAAGATAGAGTGGGTTACGTGATGTTTATGGCTGCCACATCGTGGCACACCATGGTCCCCGTTGCTCCTCTTCAATGTCACATTACTGCCAAGGATTATGTGACCATTCTGGCTGATCAGGTCTATCCCACGGTACAATGGTTGCTTGACAGTGGTGATACTCTGTTCCAAGAAGACAGTGCCCCTATTCACAAAGATCGCAACGTCTACGACTGGTTTTGTGAGCCCAAGGATGAATTTTCGCATCTCTCCTGGCCACTACATTCCCCAGATCTCAATATTATAGAGTCTTAGTGATTCCTACCCACATCCATCATCATTGCCTGCACTTTGTTGGGTCAAATCAGACATATGTAAGAAAAGTCCATGAGTATTTATCAATCCATTTCACTTACAGCGTGTGCACAACCTGGAAGCAGATTATTACCCACTCTGAGCACAGTTTTCGAGTGCTACCTAAGACAGTGTTAAATGCATCCTACATTTCCGTCTTCCGTGCTGTTTACAGAAGAACATGCTGATGTGATAGGGTTTTTATAATCAACAGTTCACATGTTTTGAGTGAGGTTCGTCCACAATCCACATTTACTCGCGCTCATCAGTAGCGATCGTTCGTAAATGTGTCAGTAGATGTAGGTGCATGTTAAATTACGTCATGTCTCGTACCTAGGCCGTTAAATAACAAGCACTATTACAATTTTCTCGCCATAGCATTGCCAGAGGTGCTGGATGACGTGCCACTCGCTACAAGACAGCTCATATGTGGCTCCAGTATGACGGTGCAACGGCACATTTCAGCCATAAAAATAAAAAAGAGTTCAAATGGCTCTGAGAACTATGGGACGTAACTGATGAGGTCATCAGTCCCATAGAACTTAGAACTACTTAAACCTAACTAACCTAAGGACGTCACACACATCCATGCCCGAGGCAGGATTCGAACCTGCGACCATAGCGGTGGCGCGGTTCCGAACTGTAGCGCTTCGAACCGCTTGGCCACTCCGGCCGGCTTTCAGCCATCCCGTGCATCAGTTCTTCAACTGGTAGATACAAAAAAATTGACTGTCAGTGATGGTTCTGCACCATGGCTTGCCCGATTCCCTATTTGACCCAAATGGACATTTTTCTGTGACGAGACATGTGCAGTCTTGTTTACAAAACCACTCTTGAATCGGAAGAAGATCGGGTTGCCCGGATAGAAGTAGCTCCAGGAGAAATTTAGGACACTCCTGCAGTCTTTCACCGTATTAGACATAACAGGACCCAGCGGCTTAATCAAATGGTTGAAATGGCTCTGAGCACTATGGGACTTAACATCTGAGGTCATCAGTCCCCTAGAACTTAGAACTACTTAAACCTCACTAACCTAAAGACATCACGCACATCCATGCCCGAAGCAGGATTCGAACCTGCCAACGTAGCGGTCGCGCGGTTCCAGATTGAAGCACCGACGAACCGCTCGCCCACACCGGCCGGCACCGGTTAAACCTCTGTTTCCAAGTCAGTGAAGTCATTTTTGAACCCCTACAGTAACTGAAGTATTGGTGTTGCAATAATATTGTTCTGTCCTGATAAAAGAGTTAAACTTTGTTTGTGTAAATTTTTGTCTCTACAGAAAAAAATCGTATTTAAAATATTTTCATTGTCATATGGAATCTTCAAAAGTACGTTAGTTTAATTAATTTTCAGCCTGAGCAAACTTCCTCTATCAGTTTAAAAATCCTCACAGGAAAACATGACATTAGAGAAAACGTATTTTTTTTCGATGTCCCTTGCAGCTTCCGAGAGTGTGTCGGTGTAAATAATTTTCACCCTGTATATGACAGAATACGAAAAAATGTCACACTTGGTGAAACGAGCTCCAAAAGACGTATATGAAACTCCATTGATAATGGATGTCACAAAATCTGAAGCATTCGTCAAGTGGTGCCATATTGTAAACGGAACGAGCAAGTAAGAAGTAGCAACCATGAACGTCGAGCCCATAAGTCAGGAGGTAATGTATAATTTTGAGAAAGAGGTGTATTTATTTATAGCACCAATCTCCGCTAACAACCGAACGCTCCAAAAAGAATAGACTCGGCCAGCTAAGACTGCAGCCACCATACGATAACCCAGCTCCTGACCAAAGCAGGTACAATCTACATCTACGCCAATTACGACGTCCCATAGAAAAAAATGGCTCTGAGCACTATGGGACTTAACGTCTAAGGTCTTCAGTCCCCTAGAACTTAGAACTACTTAAACCTCACTACCCTAACGATATTACACACATCCATGCCCGAGGCATGATTCTAACCTGCGACCGTAGCGATCGCGTGGTTCCAGACTGTAGCGCCTAGAGCCGCACGGCTCCCCCGGCCGGCCATCCCATAGAAGAACAGACCTTTCGTCGACTGAGGACAACACGTCGGTATCTTTCCACTGTGGACGCCCTGGACGTGTTTGTACGTTGCTGCGGAGTAAGAAGACTTTTTGACGACTACTACGCCACAACTCGTCAACCATCGCAACAGTTTTCTTCACGCCGCTCAGCTGAACACAATTATAATCGACTTGTTGACGAAGCTCATGGATGTATCCTAAACAAGGCCCCTCCTCAACACGCCGTAACCGTACGCACCGCCGTACCAGCCGATCGCGTAGCCACCGACTTGAGGAAAACGGAACAACGTGACCGTCTATGGATGTGAGGCCGCCACAGATGCACATTGTGCGTGTAATACAGTAACAAAGACATCAGCAAATCTTAGAGAAGTCGTTATAGACTGCCAACCTGTCTCGGCGATAGATGGCTCAGGGGATTCCATTTATGTTTTGTCGGATGCTTATCGTCGTCACCCAAGAGGACTATGTTCCGAGATAGGAAAGTGTTTCTACTAAAAGTCGCAAATGGGAAATACGACCAGCGGACCATAACATGTGTAGTCAAATAGACTATCAAAGACAATATACAGCACTGAGAATTTGTCGTTTTAGTAGAATATAATCAGGATGGGACTTCCTGAAAGTATTACAAGTAGTCATAGACTATAAAGATCAGAGTTCCAAAGCGACTCAGCTATTGCAGCAAATATACACGACAAGAATTGCTCAGCGCTGTTGTCTGAATTTTAAGATGTTGTTACCACGCCATCATGAACGAGACGGGTTTAAGTCGATAGTCGAGACGTTCAGTTAAACTGTGAAGATTTTATCGATAGCAAAAACTTACACAAACTCACGAAAGAAATCTAAATGCTAGCGAAGACGTATACCGATGTTGTCTGTTTAAATAATAATATCCGAAAGAGGGAGGGGGGGGGGGGGGAAGGGTGTAGGGTGTTGCACGTGGCGGTGGCGACCGTGACAGGACGTGTGGGCACAAATTCGCAGGGAAGAAGCTCACGAGTAGAGAGAGACAACAAGGAAAGCAAGAATAGACATTGATTGATGCAGGAGTGGAGAAGAGTGTAGGTGTGTGCAATGGAGACTACTGCATCCGTCATCCGGCCAGCGAGTGACGGCGACGTGGCGCTGCATGCTGGTGGTGGCAGCGGGGACAGCCAATACAGCGAGCAGCGACTGAGAGATGCGGCGTTGGTGTGGTAGCAGCTGCGAGCTGTTGATACCGAAATTTAACATTCTAGGTAGCAGCTTCACGGCGTCACCGCGTCCCGCTGCTAGACGCCTGCTGTCAACGACATCGAGCAACGCTTCCTGGTGGGATTGATCGAAGAACTGACTTCGCGGTAGACGAGAACCGTTCGTGGGGACCGGGTAGCAACAGCCTACCGGAACTACAGCTAGTGGCGGGTTGCAAGCCACACCACGAACCAATTCACCGTCATTATAAGTTTATTCGGTGGGTGCCATTCAGGTTGACAAACAATACAAGTGTCCCGCACCGTGTCAGGGAAGCTGGCTTAACTTTGTCAGTGCGACCGATGGTTTACCATTGCTGTGTGTCGTATGGAGAAGAGATATATATTTTCAATTAACAATAATTAGTCGATATGGATGACCGGCCTTTGTAGTTTAGAATCGGCTGGTCCCGGCGGAGGTTCAAGTCCTCCCTCGGGCATGGGTGTGTGTGTGTTTGTCCTTAGGAAAATTTAGGTTAGGTGGTGTGTTAGTCCCATAAGATTTCACACACATTTTTTTCGGTTAGAATAATAAACCAGGCCAGACCAGTTTAAGCCAAGAATTAGGTACGACTGATATAGAAATAACCAGTTTAAAGGCATGTAACGTACAGATTAACCAGAATATAACCAGTTTAAAGGCCTCTAACGTAGAGATTAATAATAATATAACCAGTCTGAAGACTTCAAATGAAGAAATGAATAGGAAAACAGAGAATTTGAGTTCAGAGACAACACCAGAATTAACTCGCTTAAAATCTTTATTATCTAGCTTAAGTACTTAGGCTACGAATGCGCATTCCAGACTAGAAGACCAAGAGAACAGAAGTCACGAATGAAAGAGTATACTCCTAATTTGATGCAGCCGATCGCGAGTGTGAAATTCGTAGTTCCGGATGAAATTGGTAACAGTAATGTAAGTTTGTCAGAACAACAGGAGATACACCTCCACAAAATCAAAAAACCTAATCTAAGTTAAATTAACAAACAGATTTTGCAAGCCATAGTTATTTCAGTAATTTTAAGGACCTATTCTAAAGTTATTTCTTGCATATGTCAATTGTTTAATGGTTATATCTTTAGCAATAAGAATAAATTCATCTTTGACAATACCATGTACAAAAACAACTGTGAAGTGTTTATAAACATGTGTGTGCAAAAGTATATCTTGAATGAAGTGACATGTACTAAAACGTCTGAGAAAAGAATGTTCGCCGGTACTAAAACGTTAAAAGTGCTTTCCTAGGATGATGTGGTAAGTTTACACTGCTCATTTTGCACTATTTTGCACATATTTTCCGCGTTCGAATTACGAAATTCATAAGCTAACATTATGCCTTTTCGCGACAGGAATATGCATTTCACCTCATTCAGTTGAAGAAATAAAACATGTATTAAGACAAATTACACCTGACGATGGAACCCCAGGGTACGAAATGCATCGTGTAGTTAATAAAACACGAAAAGGTTGTGACTGAAGGCGTTGTTTAATTCATACCTCCAATGTTTTGAATACAGTCACGTTTTAAGCTGCAAAATATGGATAAAATTAAAGTAATGTATTCCTCCTCTAAGAGATTGTCTATAAAACTGAGCCTGTAAGTAATGAACTTCTAGTATGTATTAAGGACGCTTCTACTGGGGACGATGAACAGGCACTGTCTCCGAGTGGGGAGATGGCAGTAATCACTAATCGTGTAGATGACTAACATAAAGAAAAAGAGAAATTAAAGTATAAGTATCTGTAAATTGTAAACTATTAAGCTCGTTAATAGCTAATAATAGCGGAAAGTGTTCATACTGCAGTGAGGATCACGGAATAGAAAACGCAGCACTGCTAGGACGAGTGGAACGGGCAGAGGTGCGTTTCCAGGAAGTGTGTAAACAGGTCTGGGACATATTAGTAACTAGGAACCCTTAGACTGATAGTAATATTAATGTAGAGAAGAGTGGCAATAAAGTCGTTTTTGATTGTTTGAATAGTACTACAGAATCAGCAAAATCTGTAACATGCGAAAATTGGTTTGCAGGATTTGCGCCAACATAAGAGGGGTAAACTGTATTTGCCAAACGAATGGTAAGAAGAATTTAGTTTATCTAACAGTACCCGCATGGCTAACCGGTTTCCGAGTTACAAACCAGAAGGAGAACCACACCCAGTAAATCTTTTTAGGATTTTTGAGGGAACTTTGCCGTATAAGTGGGACGATAGCAAGAAAATATGGATTGCGATCGATGTCTAAAGCCTGATGCGGCCAGTTGCACGGTACCTCATAAACATGATTTTAAGAATTGGTCAGATTTTTTACAACAGTTTAAAAACAAATACTGGTCAGAAGGCGAGCAGCAGAAGTTGGCATTCGAGTTACTGAATCCAGGCCCTTACGATAGATGCTGTAGCGGGTATACAAAAAACTCTGCGAGTGGTATTCAAATAGGCGAAAGTTAGGGGATGAATCAGTTACGAGATTCGCCTAATTAGGTTGCTCATCAGAAGCATGCCTACATACGTAAGGGAGAAGATGATTGTTAAAGAGTGGTCTAAATCCAGTTTCATCTTAAGCTCTGTGGAACAGTTAGATAATTTGAACAAGACTACGGTAGTAGAACGCTATAGTCCGAATAAAGATGGAATCAATGGAGATACAAATTTTGATCACAAGAAGGCTCATAAGAATAGCCGATATTGCCAAGTAATAAGGCAGAACATGAAAGTTCTTGTTGAGAACGGTGTAGGGTCGGATTCAGAGTTGCGCAGATTGCTAGGGTATTCGCTAGTAATGGAAAGTGGACGTACGCCAGTACGTTAAATCTTTAGCGCTATGCACTTCCGATACAAAACAAATGCTATACACTATATTTTTTTATTTACATTACTTTCATTGCAGTATGTCTAGTAAACGAACTTTAAAGGAGATAAATGGAAGAAACGAATAATTTTTACAGCCACTGTATCAAACTTTCCTGTGCTGTACGTAGTAGGCTACTATGAGTATATTATAGCTGTAAACAAAGGCATTTAAGGAATGATTTCGCCATATTGTCTTGTGCTTTTGATTCGGTGAGTGTGTACCCCACTACTCCACTACTGGCCATTCAAAAGTCCCGCCCGCAGTTTGGCAGAAAAATGGCCGCCGTATCGTCCGGTTGGCCACTCTCTCCCTATACAGGGTCTCTAGACTTGTCCCCGAGGCCGTAGGGACGAGCCGACAGGTCGGAGCATTCTTTGTATCTAACCGCTTGTCATAGGGTAAGCCGTGGCTTTCATTGACAGAAGCCTTGTGCCTACTCGTGCCGCCGGCAGCAGTGCACTCTAATACAAACATGTCAGGCTTCGATGTATACATCTAATTGAAACTAATTGAAATTCCACACCGACATAGACTCTCCCCAGTTTAAAAGTCCCATTTTACCTAATTCGAGAGACAGGAATGTTACTGACCATACACCTAGAATTTCTCACGCAAAATGTAAATTTATCCCTTTCACACGAGTTGTTTTTGAAGACAGACGAAATCGGGGCATGCACGCTTTTTCACGTCGCTGAATTATCATTACTTATTTTGAAAATCCTAGTCTATATTTCTTCTAAGTATTCTCTCATCAGGTAAAAAGTTCTGTTCTAATCAGCTTAATATCTGTTACATCCTGCATCACGGGACTAGAATATTAAATTCATTTTTGGCTCATGACGGAATACTGAGAGCATGCTCTACCTCCGTCACAGCATGCCTCCTCACTTTCGAACTCTCTTAAAGTAGCCAAATGCTTCATCACATACAATGCCTCTTAAGGTAACAGCAGAGAAAAGTTGTAAATATCAGGTTTATACTACGTATCACTTTATATTTTCGGTAATAATGCTGATTTTATTACGATGGTCAACTCTCCCTGTGTAGGTGGAAGACTGAAATTTCGTTACATGATATCACTGCAACAAAAAAAAAAAAAAAAACCGCATGATTGCCTTTCCTACCCGTAAATCATATTTGTGGTACTCTAGTCCTCGCTTCCACCCATCCAGCGGCACGTCATTGATATCAAATTGATTGGCTAGCTAATTACATTGATCGTGAGAATGATTTTGCATGGGGAATAATTACACTCACCACGTAGCTGAACGGCCATCCCTGTGGGGAAGACTATGTTCTTTTCGAGGAACACTATTCACAAACTTTAGAGAACCGACATGTGATGCTGACTGTAGGACTCTGCCTCCAGCAACATACATTACGCGTAAGGACTACGAAGATAAGATAAATTACCACTCATGAGGAGGCATATAGGAAGTCTGTTTCCGTCTCTCTACTTGCGATTCGAATAGAAAAGGATGACTAGTAGTGGTACATGGTACTCTCCGCCACACACCGAACGATGGCTTGGAAAGTAAGCATAGAGATTTAAACTTAAATTTTGTCTACCTATTAAGATGTCACTCCATCCATTTATAGACACAAAGAACGCATGGAAGAATGCTGCCTCTTATTTATCCAGAAAACAAAAGATGGAACTTCTGCTGCTTACTGTCTCTGGCCAAAAATATTTCTCTTAGCTCATAATTTTCTCATTGCAGTCACTTTGTGAGACGTACGTGAGAAGCTGTAATATGTTTGCCCACAACACTCAGAAGAAGCGGTATGGAGCTCACCCTTCAACTCCCCTTTCGGCAATTGTTCACCTGCTGTATTGTCACGAATCGTCGAGTCTTCGATACATAGCGTCTTGAATCCACATGATTTCCACGAGTAAGATATGTCCTGTACCAAATCACAGATCCCTTCTAATTATCTTGAAATCCCATCACGTTCCAATAGCGGTATTCCATTAGTTAGAAGACTGTGTGGCCCTCCACCTATCACTGAGTAGGTAGAGAGGTATCACAAGGAGAGAAACCGCATACTAAAGTAACGGAAGAAATTCACAGCCACTCAGAGTATACATGGACTGTACAAAGAAATTCAGAAGCGTGACACCTACAATTCATCGCTATCGAATAAATGTCTGTAAATATCACCCTGCACATGTCCTTATCTCCCTTATAATCTTCCTACAGTTACTGTGTTACAAATACGACAGTGCAAAGGTGCAGAGACTTGACTGTCATCACAGTCTCTCTCTCTCGCTCCCTTCCTCCCTCTCTCTCCCCCCCCCCTCTCTCTCTCTCTTTCTCTCTCTCTGTTTCTCTCTTTCCCTCTCTCTCCTCGTTATTTTTATAAGGTACAACGGAGTAAAATTACGAACTATAAAAACTTCGTTAACGTGACTTGGTAGAGAACTAGATAAGATATTTCTGAATTTCTCTCACCCGATATATCGAAAACAAATACCACCTGCTTGATGACATCGAGTAAACATGCTGATCCTATAAATATACACGTACTAGTCCATTCGAGTAGGTGGCCAGTGATCGAAGTCGCTTGCACAGACCTGTGTAAATTTTTGTCACCTGTACTGTAGGATGACCATATCCTACAGACTATCAATCACAGTAGAGGGTTTGTGTGTAGTTATTCTGGAAGCAATCTCATACATTGTTTTTCTGATGCAACTCACCCAATCAGTGCATGACAATGGCTTTATACAGCGTCACACGTTTTGTCTTTTTGCCCTGATTTTAATGTTTCTGTCAAGTGCCAAGCTGGCAATAAAACGCTTAGATCCACCATCTCACACAGAAAGCTGGACATTGCATGGTGTCCTCTACTTTTAAACTCATGTTCCACAGTAACGGGGTAGCAGATGACTCAGCGTTCGGTTTTGAAGAGACCAAGAGCATTTAATCCTCTTATTGGCAGGGCATACCGCACCCAGGTATATCGGTATATCATCACTGTTTCGGTGTCCTAGGTGATGGTCATCATGAGCACCAAATCTTTAAAAACTGCGTACTTTATTTTTATGACTTACAATTCATAACCATATGTGGAACAAGGGGCATTCTGCAGGATTTAAACCCATAGAGTATGGACTATCAGCAGTCAATCTCACCAGTGGAGGAATAGAACGATTTTCGTACACCCAGGTGCGTATGTAAGTACCCTGATTCATCCACAGTTTTGGGTATTCTCTATCAATTTCGTAATTTTAACGGGTTTTCTGCAATACCAACGCATTTTACGCAATTACTCATGGTCCAAACCATCACTCCCGACAAGCTGCCACGTCAGCAAAACGGCTTATCGCATCTATCTCGTGATGCTCTCAGCCAATGACTCTGGTTCTCAATTTCTGTATCATTGAGGATCATATACCTGTAGACACATTACGAACCTTGTTACTCTACCTACATCACATGATGGGAATACTGTTTCTTAGAGCAGGAAATAGCCATCAGCAGAGAGGAAGTTCATTATCTGAAACTCTTTATAAATTCGGTAAGATTTTATTACAATTTGCCATCTCCTCCTATGTGGATCGGAGTCACAAAGTATACTCACATTCGTAGCATAATGTCGGAGACTGAAAAATATCTCTCCAACACCTCTGATGATTACCACCACAACAAACGAATCACATCCATAGCAGTAAGTAAATAAATTGGCAACAGCTGAGCTGAGATGGCAGTGTTTAATTAAAGCCACTATGTCAGTCCGAAAAATATCTTCTATATATGAAATAGCTTCGTTTAGAGGCACCATGGTAAAGAGTGACACTACATAGAAGCTCATAAGAATATCACTTGGGCTGACGTAAATCTCCCTCAGTTTGCCGGCCGGAGTGGCCGTGCGGTTCTAGGCGCTACAGTCTGGAACCGAGCGACCGCTTCGGTCGCAGGTTCGAATCCTGCCTCGGGCTGGATGTGTGTGATGTCCTTAGGTTAGTTAGGTTTAATTAGTTCTAAGTTCTAGGCGACTGATGACCTCAGAAGTTAAGTCGCATAGTGCCCAGAGCCATTTTTTGTCCCTCAGTTTTTCAACAAAATGCGTCGAGTTTTTAATGTAACTGTGCGTTCTGCCGATGTATGGTTGCAGCAATCAGGCGAGATATCGTGCCACCTCTTGTGTTGGAGATCCTATAGCACTGACAATCGGTCTCATCGGGGCCTGTGGTTTATGTACCTTTGGGAGTCCATATAGTCTGGGTGGGTAAGCTTCCGTTTTGCGGAGTTGTTTTTTATCTTCCAAAGAAAGAGAAGATTGTTTTAGCAATTGATTGATATTTCTCAAAATTTTGCTTGTAGGATCCTCCTGAAGCTTTTTATACGTAGTGGGATCCAAAACGTCACTAATCTTCTCGTGATAATCTACGGTGTTGAGCAAAACCGCAGCCGTAGGAACTGCAAAAGACATCCGACACCCCCTAGCAACATCTGGGGTATACAAAATTCAATGTAGTTGTGGACAAGCATATATTGCCACAACGAAAAGAAGTGTAAACACCAGCTTAGGACACATCCAAAAATCGGCGTCGGCTGAGCATGTTTTTGGAGATGGGTCCCCCGAAATTAAATTTAATGAGACGAGCGTTCTAGCACGAACATCCCATTATCATGCGCGTATGTATAGAGAAGCAATAGAGATTCACAAACACCTAGAGCCTCAGTGTCAGTAGCCGGACGAACTCAGACGATGTGTCCCGCAGATGGAGACGAAACGTTAGGTGGAAATTTTATACATCGACCACGGCCTCTCAGCCCAGAAGTTTCAACTTGAAGACAACACCGGCCTTCACTCACTTCTCAACCCGAAATAGTCGCATGTGGAAAAAGGGCTAACTACTGCGAAATTTTGTTCTTTTCAGGTTTAATAGACGGCCAGGCAGCAGATGCATCTCGAAACTTTTGTATTATGTATGGGGAGAGCGCATCGTGCCTAAATACGTAAGAAAAGTATTTTCTACATTAGCTGTCGTGTGGTAGTGGCATTTTATTCTTCTTCAAACCTTGCTTGACAGCTTTAAGTAAGAAAAAGTTTTCTACATGCATGTAATCAATAAACTGCATGTGTATTGTCAGAATGTTATAGATAACATCAGAGAATTCGCATATATCGTTGATGATTAATTTCTCTCTCATGTTTACGATTGTTTTAACAACACTAAAGAAAACCTTACGAAAATTGTGCACAGTATTATAAGAAATTAAATAAAATTATCCACGATAACCTTACGATGAAAGTCTGTTTTAATAAAACTGAGTACCTGTACACAAACGTGCCTCTATCGGCACGAATTAGTTAAATAATACTCACTTAGATTTCGATTGGGTCTGTGTTTAATTGGTATGCTGTGTCATACTGAAGAGGTATGCAAATGTGACATTTCCTAAATAAAGTTATGTATTCCTAGAAACCCAAAATTTTCTTGTCAGCAGCGTAAAGAGGCGTTACCTGTTGTGCAGCATTGTAAGTTTTTCACCATTGTACTATGAGCCGAAAGTACACTATTAACCATTAAAATTGCTACACCAAGAAGAAATGCAGATGATCAACGGGTATTCACCCAACAAATATGTTATACAATAACGGACATGTGATTACATTTTCACGCAATTTGGGTGCATAGATCCAGAGAAATCAGTACCCAGAACAACCACCTCTGGCCGTAATAACGGCCTTGATACGCCTGGGCATTTAGTCAAACAGAGCTTGGATGGCTTGTACAGGTCCAACTGCCCATGCAGCTTCAACACGATACTACAGTTCATCAAGAGTAGTGACTGGCGTATTGAGACAAGCCAGTTGCTCGGCCACCATTGCCGAGACGTTTCCAATTGGTGAGAGATCTGGAGAATGTGCTGGCCAGGGCAGCAGTCGAACATTTTCTGTATCCAGAAAGGCCCGTACAGGACCCGCAACACGGAGTTGTGCATTATCCTGCTGAAATTTAGAGTTTCGCAGGGATCGAATGAAGGGTAGAGCCACGGCTCGTAACATATCTGAAATGTGACGTCCACTGTTCAAAGTGCCGTCAATGCGAACAAGAGGTGACCGAGACGTGTAACCAATGGCACCCCATACCATCTCGTCGGGTGATACGCCAGTACGGCGATGACGAATACACGCTTCCAATGTTCGTTCACCGCGATGTCGCCAAACACGGATGCGACCTTCATGATGCTGTAAACAAAACCTGAATTCATCCGAAAAATGACGTTTTGCCATTCGTGCACCCAGGTTCGTCTTTGAGTACACCATCGCAGGCTCTCCTGTCTGTGATGCAGCGTCAAGTGTAACCGCAGCCATGATCACCGAGCTCATAGTTCATGCTGCTGCAAAAGTCGTCGAACTGTTCGTGCAGATGGTTGTTGTCTTGTAAACGTCCCCGTCTGTTGTCGCAGGGATCGAGACATGGCTGCACGATCCGTTGACAGCAATGATGATAAGATGCCTGTCATCTCGACTGCTACTGATACAAGGCCGTTGGGATCCACACGGCGTTCCGTATTACCCTCCTGAACCCATCGATTCCATATTCTGCTAACAGTCATTGGATCTCGACCAACGCGAGCAACAATCTCGCGATACGATAAACTGTAATCGCGAAGGGCTACAATCCGACCTTTATCAAATTCGGAAACGTGATGGTACGCATTTCTCCTCCTTAAACGAGGCATCACAACAACGTTTCACCAGGCAACGCCGGTCAACTGCTGTTTGTGTATGAGAAATCGGTTGGAAACTTTCCTCATGTCAGCACGCTATAGGTGTCACCACCGGCGCCAACCTTGTGTGAATGCTCTGAAAAGCTAAACATTTGTATATCACAGCATCTTCTTCCTGTCGGTTAAATTTCGCGTCTGTAGCACGTCATCTTCGTGGTGTAGCAATTTTAATGGCCATTGGTGTACTTTCTAGCGATTTCCTTATTGATGTTTGATCTGACTGCTTGTAGCTCTTTCACAGAAGGCTTCAAAACGTTACAGTTAGCAAGACTAGAACCGCGAACCGTAACAGACGCTTTTTCACAGGTCAGCAGGCTACCACAGAGCGAGCGAAGTGGTATGTGCCTTGGCTTCCTTTAACGAGATCAATAATGGCTAGAACTCGTAAACCGCTATTTAACGGACGAGAATAGTTGCGATTTCCACGTGCAACGACTTTCGCGGGCTGAAAATCGTGAATTTACAACCATTTGTTACACCTCAAGCGAGAATAACTCAAATTATTCAATGGAAATGACAGGAAAAATGAAGTGAACTTTGAGGTTTAATTCGGTGCACACCAGGAAGTAACTCGTCGATCACAGAGTTGCCAAACATACCTTGCCTTGTTGCCAAATCCCAGTTGCTGTATCAGCAGGAAGAAGACGAACCGATGTGATCCTACACCGGGCTGGGGAGTGACCATTGCTGGCGTCTCAAAGACGCGGGTGCTACGGCCTGGAATACGTAATGCGTCTGATTCGCATTTCTGTAACCAGGTTTAGGGACTGGAACATAGTTACTAATAATACTCAGAACTGATACTTCCTGGCAGATTAAAACTGTGTGCCGGACAGAGACTCGAACTCGGGACCTTTGCCTTTTAGGGCAAGTGCACTTGCCCTCGAAAGGCAAAGGTCCCGAGTTCGAGTCTCGGTCCGGCACACAGTTGTAATCTGCCAGGAAGTTTCATATCAGCGCACACTCCGCTGCAGAGTGAAAATCTCATTCTGAATACTCATAACTGACTGCAAACTCAGCATCATAAATCAGTAACTCTCATAATTGTTTTTATATTTCTTTCTTAAGTGTACTCAAAACTAATAAACTCATTCACGGACGTTTTCGTGCCTCATCGATAGTCGAGCCCAACAAACATATGAAACTAAAAAAGGAATGTGTGTGTGTGTGTGTATGTGTGTGTGAGAGAGAGAGAGACCGAGAGAAGAGAGAAAGTGTGTGTGTGTGTGTGTGTGTGTGTGTGTGTGTGTGTGTGTCAGAGAGAGAGAGAGAGAGAGAGAGAGAGAGGGAGATAAAAATAAAAAAGAACGATAGAGAGAGAGTAAAAAATTTATCCAGGTACGAAGTTTGTAAAACACAGATTGTGCCAGTTGATCTTTCGTCTGATAGCACTGCGTAGTTATTTTGTCTAAGAGGTATAACAAGTAGTGCTCCTCAAGCTGTGGGAATAATCGATTGAAAACGAGTTTAGAACCAATGCGTACAGTACTGCTAAATATTCAAAATGATTATCAACCTAAGTCAGAGTTCGTCCACAAACTGGGGCGTATTTATGATATTGAAGCTAGACTGTGTACCATTGTCTTCCTTGAGTGGGCATTGAAAGTCGTTCACACACATGTATCCAATACTATGAATAATTTGAATGCTACAGTTAACGTTGCTCTTATGAACTAATTTTGTTTTTTGAACTCTTCTGGGTCTTCAGCGTGCAAGATGTGTTGTAGATACAGTCTTAGACAAAAAAATTGACCGCCGAGTCATTCACATAAGGTGGACGATACAGTCGTGCTCCCCTCAAAATTCTATGTCCAGCAATATACTCGATCTGGCAACACTGTAGACTGCGGTACTTCCCCGAGGAAGTCTTGACTGCAGTCTGAATACATCATTCTTGACTATGACCGTAGTCTTCGGGTAAAACGCGATACTAGCTAATACGACGTCTGGCAACCGAAAGCAAACGTCGACAAAATTTTTATCGCCCCTTTCTTCTCGGTGCTGAAGCTATGAGTGTAATTCAAGCGAATCTACAATATATTTCGCTTACTGTCACATTGGTGATAACAGTTTGGTTCAACAATATTTTAGCCATAGATTTCTTGGCCGACCATCTGCCTCTGAGCACTGCATGCATCTGAGTTCTGTGCGACGCGTTTGCTGCCTACCAGTGGGGGCTGAGGCACTGCGCTGCCTCGCCTTCTGCCCACAACGTCTGCCCCACTCCTCACTCTTGATGGTGTAAAATGCTTTAATGTTGTTGAGTGATGACCCATAAAATCTGTCTACGATTTGTGTTTCACACTCGATAGCAACGGAGGGACAAAACCGTTTTTATTTGATGAGGATTTTATTATATTAGAATGCTGTACATGATTGTGGCACAGAATTAATTTCATTGTTTCTGATCCATTGTGCTATAATTAATGCGTGACATCCTGTTCTTTTTCCTTTCACAGGAGATTCTTCAAATATTTTATTTTTTTTCATGGATTCATATGTGTTAGTCAAGGCACTACCGAACTATCAGCTTAATAAGTCACAGCTGCAAAATACTAACACGAATTCTTTACAGACGAATGGAAAAACTAGTAGAAGCCAACCTCGGGGAAGATCAGTTTGGATTCCGTAGAAACACTGGAACACGTGAGGCAATACTGACCTTACGACTTATCTTAGAAGAAAGATTAAGGAAAGGCAAACCTACGTTTCTAGCATTTGTAGACTTAGAGAAAGCTTTTGACAATGTTGACTGGAATACTCTCTTTCAAATTCTAAAGGTGTCAGGGGTAAAATACAGGGAGCGAAAGGCTATTTACAATTTGTACAGAAACCAGATGGCAGTTATAAGAGTCGAGGGACATGAAAGGGAAGCAGTGGTTGGGAAGGGCGTAAGACAGGGTTGTAGCCTCTCCCCGATGTTGTTCAATCTGTATATTGAGCAAGCAGTAAAGGAAACAAAAGAAAAATTCGGAGTAGGTATTAAAATTCATGGAGAAGAAATAAAAACTTTGAGGTTCGCCGATGACATCGTAATTCTGTCAGAGACAGCAAAGGACTTGGAAGAGCAGTTGAATGGAATGGACAGTGTCTTGAAAGGAGGATATAAGATGAACATCAACAAAAGCAAAACAAGGATAATGGAATGTAGTCTAATTAAGTCGGGTGATGCTGAGGGAATTAGATTAGGAAATGAGGCACTTAAAGTAGTAAAGGAGTTTTGCTATTTGGGGAGCAAAATAACTGATGACGGTCGAAGTAGAGAGGATATAAAATGTAGGCTGGCAATGGCAAGGAAAGCGTTTCTGAAGAAGAGAAATTTGTTAACATCCAGTATAGATTTAAGTGTCAGGAAGTCATTTCTGAAAGTATTAGTATGGAGTGTAGCCATGTATGGAAGTGAAACATGGACGATAAATAGTTTGGACAAGAAGAGAATAGAAGCTTTCGAAATGTGGTGCTACAGAAGAATGCTGAAGATTAGATGGGTAGATCACATAACTAATGAGGAAGTATTGAATAGGATTGGGGAGAAGAGAAGTTTGTGGCACAACTTGACCAGAAGAAGGGATCGGTTGGTAGGACATGTTCTGAGGCATCAAGGGATCACCAATTTAGTATTGGAGGGCAGCGTGGAAGGTAAAAATCGTAGAGGGAGACCAAGAGATCAATACACTAAGCAGATTCAGAAGGATGTAGGTTGCAGTAGGTACTGGGAGATGAAAAAGCTTGCACAGGATAGAGTAGCATGGAGAGCTGCATCAAACCAGTCTCAGGACTGAAGACCACAACAACAACAGTCAAGGCACAGAGATAAACGCAATGTAATGTGTTTGGTTTCTTTCTTGATTCCCTATGGTAAATGGATGCGAAACGTTGTGGCAATACCTTTCAGAATCAGTTCTATAGCTACTCAGGCAAATTGCTTGTTTTGGGATCCCTGCGTTAATTAATGGAGAAGTGAGTGCTGTTCAAAAGTGATATTTAAAATATTCAATTGGATTTAATGCGACAAAATTGCCCGTATTTCAAGTTAGCCAGAGAAAAAGTATGTTGCTAGGGCCACTGTTAGCAAATGTCTGCAGAGAGTTCCTAATTGATACCGTGGAAATTTATCTCAAAGGCCCCATAGTAATCAAGAGTCTCACTTCCTTCATACTTATCACCCTGGCATGTGAGTCTTAAGTGAAGAACAATATTGAAATTCGTATCGTTGACGGTCGATTCGGATTTCTTCAGAAACGCTTCTATTGTGAAGCAGCTTGGAAGTCAGAAAGCTAAGATCCATGACCATTAACACAGCTTACTGAGTCGAGCTACGAAGAGGACTTCATGTGTAAAGGTTTTCGTCCGATTTCGTTACAGAATTTTTTCTGGATATTCGCATCTCCATAACATAAATTATAAAAAAAGCTCACACACGCTGGCCCCTACCATTGTTAGAACTGACAACTCACTTAGCCTTTGCGGCACAAGACGTGGGTGGTTCCGTGGGGCTACGGACACACTGGTGCCAGCACGCCACTCTCATCATGGTATTGGTTGTTCAACGTCATAACGCATTGGGAAAGATAATAAAAGTTGTCACTTGTGTGAAGAATAGCATTTCTTTATCCAAAAAATTGAATTTTCTGTCTCAGTGTCTTAGTTTACATGAGGATTATATAGCATGAGTCATTCAAATGGAAAGAGAATATCAAGCGAATTTAGCGAGTCAGTTCAGTACCATACTCAGAAGTGACTGCACTGTCACAGTGTTGCCAAATATTTGTGACGATGTTGCCAATTCTCAGCTGTGCTAGGAACAGCTCTGTAGCGGTATGTGGGGAGGATGCGGAAAGGAACGCGGGATTTGGTTAATATGCAGCGTTTTCTCCTACCAGTTGTGTCAAACATTCAGGTGTATAATCTTCCATCACGATTACAGTTTCCCACAAAATATATACGAATATAACACTTACCTTGTTACTTTGTGACAAAAGATTATTTCAGTACAATCAAAAGTCTTTGGAAATCAACTTTGCCCACGTGTCACGAAAAGTAAGATAACAAACACTTCGCACCTCGAAATCGATTGCGTCTATGTGCATTCTTGTGATCATACAAGTAGAATTTCACGAATTGCACGAAAATGTAGAATAATGTTGGTGCGAATAAAAGCTATAAGAAACAAAATTAACTAATTATTCTGTGCCACATAATAATCAATTCATTTGAAAATTCAGAAGAGAAGAAACAAAAATTATGCCCAAGAAGAAGGAAATAAAGTGCAGATGCAGGCACTGTGCAGATCTGCGCTTTTTCACCTTCAGCTCTATACAAATAATGTATACTAACCAGTGTATTCATTGAGTTCGTAATGTTTCCCTCTTGTTTAGTCCTCTAACGATGAACTGGATCCACACTCATGAGTTTTATGGTTTCTTTGTATCCTTCCATCTACTGTCATTGTGTGTTATTGCTTGGTGTTCAAAAAGCTAAATACTAAGCTTGCTGCCACGAAGTATTAGAACGAGGTAGCAAGAAGGCTAACGAATTATAATCAAAATACACTGAGATGCCAGTTTGTCTGTCGTCATGGTGTTAAGTCGACAGAAATAGTGGGTATTATTGCCTGCATCACCGGCACCCTGTTGTCGTCTTCTCTTACTGAGATTTTCATATTACCCTGAACACAAGACATCGAGATATATGTGTATATTCTCCATGATGAAACACCCCACATTCCATTCATCCAGATCCATTCATTATGTGCATCAGCAGCAACGAGTGATAGGAGAGCTGTTGTGAGGTGACTAATGACAATAACAATGGTAGTAATAACAAATCAGTAATCAAGGATGGCCGGCCGCGGTGGTCTCGAGGTTCTAGGCGCGCATTCCGGAACCGTGCGACTGCTACGGTCGCAGGTTCGAATCCTGCCTCGGGCATGGATGTGTGTGATGTCCTTAGGTTAGTTAGGTTTAAGTAGTTCTAAGTTCTAGGGGACTAATGACCACAGCATTTGAGTCCCATAGTGCTCAGAGCCATTTAATCAAGGATGTTTGTTGCTTTACAGACAAAAGTTGACGATTAACAAAATAACCAAGAAAGGCTGAGTGTTTAATTGGCGCACTGCGTAGGTGTTCTTATCACTTTTTTACTGAATTCTCTTCTGGTTGTTTGCAGAGAGAAAAGAAAGAATCCTGTAGCCATACATATCGCTAGTACAAGGAGATATTGCCCATCAACTATCCTTGCTTTACTTCACGAGACGAGCACTGCGTCACCGAGCTGATATTAGAACTACATTTCTGTTTTCTCTCCCTGTCTCTGTTTCTCTCTTTTTATTTTTATTTGTATTTTTTTGAGGAAAGCATCGAGAAGCGCGAGTAATAATCAAGTAGGCATATAATCTATTTACAGTTATGTACATCGGGATACATAGTGCAAAAGTACACCTTTTAATTGTATTATTGCGTAATTCCAATTATTGACAGTCTATTCGTGAGCTTGCTCGCATTCAGTAGGGTGGAACCTATCGCAGAAGCAAGCAAAACACGAATATTTCTGCACCACGCGCAACACGCAAATAAAATCTCGCTGCACTGACGTGTTGTCCGATATACAGGGTGGTCCATTGACCACGAAATAAGCATCAAACGAAAAAATCACAAAGAACGAAACTCGTCTAACTTGAAGGGGGAAACCAGATGACGCTATAGCTGGCCCGCTAGATGGCGCTGCCATAGGTCAAACGGATATCAACAGAGTTTTTTTTAAAAACAGGAACCCCCATTTTTTATTACATATTTGTGTAGTATGTAAAGAAATATGAATGTTTTAGTTGGAGCACATTTTTCGCTTTGTAATAGTCACAAACATATGGCTCACAATTTTAGACGAACTGTTGGTAACAAGTAGTCACATACGTAAAGGTACATGGTATCACGTAATATTCCGCCAGTGCGGACGGTATTTGCTTCGTGATACATTACCCGTGTTAAAATGGACCGTTTACCAATTGCGGAAAAGGTAGATATCGTGTTGATATATGGCTATTGTGATCACAGTGCCCAACGGGCGTGCGCTATGTACGTCGCTCGGTATCATGGACGACATCATCCAAGTGTCCCGACGTTCGCCGGATAGTTACGTTATTTAAGGAAACAGGAAGTGTTCAGCCACATGTGAAACGTCAACCACGACCTCCAACAAATGATGATGCCCAAGTAGGTGTTTTAGCTGCTGTCGCGGCTAATCCGAACATCAGTAGCAGACAAATTGCGTGGGAATCGGGAATCTCAAAAACGTCGGTGTTAATCGGTGTCAAGAATGCTACATCAACATCGACCGCACCCCTACCGTATTTCTATGCACCAGGAATTGCATGGCGACGACTTTGAACGTCGTGTACAGTTCTGCCACTGGGACAAGAGAAATTAAAGGACGATGACAGATTTTTTGAACGCATTCTATTTAGCGACGAAGCCTCATTTACCAACAGCGGTAACGTAAACCGTCATAATATACACTATTGGGCAACGGAAAATCCACGATGGCTGCGACAAGTGGATCATCAGCGACCTTGGCGGGTTAATGTACGGTGCGGCATTATGGGAGAAAGGAAAATTGGCCCCATTTTATCGATGGCAATCTAAATGGTGCAATGTATGCTGATTTCGTGCGTAATGTTCTACCGATGTTACTACAAGATGTTTCACTGCATGACAGAATGGAGATGTATTTCCAACATGATGGATGTCCGGCACATAGCTCGCGTGCGGTTGAAGCGGTAATAGCATATTTCATGACAGGTGGATTGGTCGTCGAAGCACCATAGCATGGCCCGCACGGATCTGACGTCCCCGGATTTCTTTCTGCGGGGAAATTTGAATGATATTTCTATCGTGATCCACCGACAACGCCTGACAACATGCGTCAGCGCATTGTCAATGCCTGTGCGAACATTACGGAAGGCGAACTACTCGCTGTTGGGAGAAATGTCGTTACATGGATTGCCAAATATATTGAGGTTGACGGACATCATCTTGAGCATTTATTGCATTAATGTGGTATTTAGAGCTAATCACGCTGTAACAGTATGCGTTCTCAGAAATGATAAGTTCACAAAGGTACATGCATCACATTGGAACAACCGAAATAAAATGTTCAAACGTACCTACGTTCTGTATTTTAATCTATAAACCTACCTGTTACCAACAGTTCGTCTAAAATTGTGAGCCATATGTTTGTGACTGTTACAGTGCCATCTATCACAAAGTGAAAAAAGTGGTCCAACTAAAACATTCGTATTTCTTTACGCACTACACGAATATGTAATAAAAAATAGTGGTTCCTACTTTTAAAAAAAAGACGCAGTTGATATCCGAGTAAGTTCTGGGTTCGAATCCCTGTCCAGCACAAAGCTTTACCTCACAGCATTTTAATTAAGTTACTTGTGAAGGATCAATATTTAACATCTCTCGTAGTTCGTTAACAGGGACAGTAGATGATGGATAGGAATTCGCGTCCGTTAAAAATGTTTACCTTATGAAATTTAAAGTTGATATTTTCTAACTGATACTGTCTAAAATCTAGGTATATCACTCTCTGTATGCCTAGTCAGGAATGACTGTTAGTTTCCGTCAGTCACGAAATCTTTGCTTAGTCTGCGTGACCTGGGTTTGAATCCATATGCTGAACGAGACGGTTCTTCGTGTCATTTGAAGTTCATACATATTCTCAACTAGCTGTTCGTGAATAACGTAAATTTTAATGTCATTTTGTGTTAAATAATAAGTGTGGTATGTTACTTTGAAGAGGATATCATGAATACGACGAACTTACTACGTGCATTACCTATCTGACGTAATAATGAGAGTGGTAACATTTCAGGTATGTCATTTATTGTAATTAATGTTAGCTTACAGGCCTTAAGGACAGTCTTATCTATGATAATGTGTTCCCTGATATTTGTAATATTGTGGTATTACTTTTCATCTTGTGTTATTACGATACTGAGCTGTGGGTGACTTGTTGGAAACATTTTCAATAGTCAAACAACTGTACCAAGGAGCGATTAGAGGACCTGCTAGACAGCTGTGTTATGCGGGTTGCATGCGATTCAGGCGAAATGTAATTCGGGTCGTTTGGATACTTTTGAGCATGACTGTACATATTTTATAAACGTAAGTTGACTCTCCGTATGTAACATCTAGAAATTTACTTCACAATGGCGCTATTGCCGAAACAGGCTCGCAGTAAAAAAGAAACGTTACTAATTGAACTATTTTAGCTTACTTGTGATTATTTATTACAGAATGTCGTATCATGACGTATCCTGCGTTGCAGGCCTGGCGAAAAAGGAAACGAAGTTCTTTAGAAATCTTTTTTGACAAGATTGAACAATCTGTAATAGCCGAATTTCTCCACAAGCCCAAATGGTTATCATGATATTTCTTATGGCTCTTTGGACAGACACTGGGATCTCATAATGTGCAAAGCAAATTACGAGAACAACTATCGGAAGTCGAGTCCCAGGCGCCCGAGCTAAACAGAGCTTGGCCAGTAGCGTTGTACCTGCCATGACTGGACACTTCTCCCCATCCCCTGGCTGTCACCTCTGAAAGCTGTGCCGAAAATTCCATGGGTGCTTGATCGGATCCCAAGTCACTGCGCTGCAGAGTTCTTTTTGCCTTAGCTCATCACCACCAGAGATATACTATAGAAAATATAACATGTAAAACCACCACTACAAAATAGAAGGAATCATTATAGGACTAGCTAGCTCAAATCTTGCAGTCGCCGAGGTTGCTTATTTCCAGCATTAAATATTTATTAATTTACTTGCTGGAAATGAGATTCAGATGAATTTAAATCATTTATAAATGAAATTTAAGTTGTGCCAATCCTGTAATGGATTGACGAGTATCAGAATGGTTTCCAAAACAATGTATATCTTTGTTAGTGTACACAGCAGCTAATACTCTCCAGTCACCTTCTTCTATGGTATTTCCCCCTATAACCCATTGCTCTCAAAGAAAGGTTAGTGGAATACAGAGAGCGTCCATCATTAGTCCTGTGAAAACCCACAACGACTTAGACGTTTGGGACATCAACGTTAATGAAAAATATTGTTTGGTTTCACATGCTTTCTGCAAGTTATCGACCATAATTTCGTCTAAGGTAACCTAAATGGCGAGGTATATTTCATCTTCATGACACGAAATCGGCATCGTCTTCTGGCCCAAGTACCACTACGGACCAGAATACTTTCGTGATACTAATACGATGGACGTCCTGCACATACTGCCTTGCTTGCACGTCATGTTCTAGACTAAGGTATGTGAGATAGATTCGTCGCCAAGGAGCAGTACATTGGTCAGCACGATCTCCGAACTTAATCACTCTGGACTCTATATGCTGAGATGACAAAAGCACAAGTAATGGATACCTCCTAACGTCGTCTCGGACCTCCTTTTTCCAAGCGTAGTGAGAAACTCGATGTGGTATGGGCTCAACAAGTCGTTGGAAGTCCCCTGGAGAAATGTGGAGCCCTGCTGCCTCTACAGCCTTCCACGAATGGGGAAGTGTTGCCGGTGCAGGATTTTGTGCACAAACTAACCTCTGGATTAGGTCTCATAAATGTTCGATGATTTTCATATGGGGGAATCTGGGTGGTCTTCGAAATGTCCGGAATGTTCTTCAAACCAGTCGCGAACAACTGTGGCTAGGTGACATGGCGTAGTAGGTATCTATACAAAATTCCATCGTTGTTTGGGAACATGAAATCCAAGAATGGTTGCAGATGGTCTCCAAGTAGCCGAACAGTTGTAGTCAGTGATGGGTTCTGTAGGACCGAAGGACCCAGGTCATTCCATGTGGAACCACCACCAGATTGCATAGCTACTTGTCGACAACTTAAGTACATGGCTTCGTGGCGACTGTACCACACTCGAACCCTAACATCAGTTCTTACCAGCTGAAATCGTTACTCATCTGACCAGCTCGCGGTTTTCCAGTCGTCTAGGATCCAATCAATTTGATCACGGGACCAGGAGAAGCACTGCAGGCGATGTCGTCCTGTTAGCAAGGCATTGGTGGCGGTAGTCTGCTGCCACTGTCCATTAAAGGCAGATTTCACCACATTGTCCTAACGGATACGTCCGTCGTACGTCCCACAGTGATTTCTGCGGTTATTTCACTCAGTGTTGCTTGTCTCTTTGCACTGACAAGTGTACACAAACGCAGCTGCTTTCGGTCGTTAAGTGAAGGCCGTCGGTCACTGCGTTGCCGTGGTGAGAGGTAATGCCTGACATGTGGTAGCTTCGGCACACTCCGCAACAGAATGTCACGTGCGTCCAGCTCCAACTATCATTTCGCCTTCAAAGGATGGTAATTACCGTGCTGCGGCCGTAATCACGTCGGTAAACTTTTCATAGAAATATACCGTGTACAAATGACAACTCCACCAATGCACTGCTTTTTTATACCTTGTGTAAGCGTTACTACCGCCGTCTGCATATCTGCATGTCGCTATCCTATGGAACTTGTCACCTCAGTGCAGAAGGCGTTGTATGTAGTAATATCCCAACAATTTCAGGGAACAACAACAATGGAAATCGCCAAACGATAACTAAACCTTACGAAATTTGTGCTGAAAAAGTTGTTTATAACCTGAGAAATAAATGAATAGCTTGAGAAAACGTAACATAGTAGCATACTACTAGATACTACATAATTCATTAATTATATACATAGAAACAAACTTGTATTGCGAGCCATTGAATATGCTTCGTAAATAAAAGAACGAACCCGTGTGGCAAAAAAAAAAAAAAAAAAAAAAAAAAAAAAAAAAAAAAAAAAAAGAGAGAGAGAGAGAGAGAGAGAGAGAGAGAGAAAAACTGCCTTTCATTTAGTTGAAGAGACAGAACATACTTCCATGAACTTTGAGGCAGCTAAAAGACGACGGAAAACCGAAAAAATGACGATGTACGCGATGTGTTTTCAAACTGCAGCCGCTGACCTATTTGCTAAAATATTTACTCAAATACAAATGCAGTCCCGGAACCAATATATATCAACTAGTTTCTTAATTATAAGTTATTGAACTAATACATGACGACACAGGAACATATTAAATACACTATTCGTTCTACCACTTCGGAAAGAAAGGTCGTAACAGACCAACACGTCGATTGGGTTTATCTTAGCAGCACAATTTCCGATGTTAGGGGATAGTGGTAGTCATTTTGACGTGCACGAAGTAGGCCTTTACTTCATCCGCAGGGCTTACAATTGTGAAGGATGATTTAACTCAATTCGTGGACATAAGCGAGCAATTTGGAGAGGTATATTTATATTTATCGTCGGCCGCAGATGCAGGTGCGGGAGACCGCACCATTAAGGCGCCAAGAGAACAGCTTTAATGAGCCAGTCGGTCGATCGAGCATACGATGCACTCACGTTATTACACTAATAAACGTTCATCATAATCATTATCCCTAATGATTACATCGTTTTACACCTATGTGTAAATTGCAGTATGGAAAATAGAAGAAGGGACAAGGCAACTTCGGTTTTCTCCGAACTTCTGCACCACCTCAGCTTCGCTTCGTTTACCCATACGAGTTACTGTCTCGTTGGGCACTGCAGACGCGCATTGATTCTTTACAGAGTATATTAAATACATGCTCTTAGCAGATACACTATGCGATAAAAATTATCCGGACGCCTGGCTCAAAATGACTTACAAGTTCGTGGCTTCCTCCATCGATAATATTGGAATTCAGTATGGTGTTGGCACACCCTTAGCCTTGATGACAGCTTCCACTCTCTCAGCCATACGTTCAATCAGGTGCTGGAAGGTTTTTTCAGGAATGGCAGCCCATTCTTCACGGAGTGCTGCACTGAGGAGAGGTATCGTTATCGGTCGGTGAGGCCTGGCACCAAGTCGGCGGTCCAAAACATCCCAAAGTTGTTCTGTAAGATTCAGGTCAGGACCCGGTACAGGCGAGTCCATTACATTGTTATCAAATGTTCCAATGTGTGTGAACTGCTAAGGGACATAACTGCTGTCATCGGTCCCTAGACTTACACACTACTTAAACTAAAGTAAGCTAACTTATGCTAAGAACAACACACACACCCATGCCCGAGGAAGGACTCGAACCTCCGACGGGAGAGGTCGCTCAGTCCGTGACATGACGCCTCAAACCGCACGGTTACTACGTGCGGCGATGTTATTAACGTGTAACCACTCCGCCACAGGCCGTGCGTTATGAACAAGTGCTCGATCGTGTTGAAAGGTGCAATCGCCATACCCGAATGGCTCTTCAACAGTGGGAAGCATACCCACACCCTGCCATCGGATCGCCAAATTGTGTACCGTGATTCGTCACTCCACACGTTTTTTCACTGTTCAGTCGTCCAATGTTTACTCTCTTACACCAAGCGAAGCGTCGTTTGGCATTTACCGGCGTGATGTGTGGCTTATGAGCAGCCACTCGAGCATAAAATCCATGTTTTCTCATCTCCCACCTAACTCTCATAGTACTTGCAGTGGATCCTGATGCAGTTTGGAATTCCTGTGTGATGGTTTGGATAGGTGTCTGCCTACTATTCACAGTATACATAAATGACCTTGTGGATGACATCGGATTTCACTGAGGCTTTTTGCAGATTATGCTGTGGTGTATCGAGAGGTTGTAGCAATGGAAAATTGTACTGAAATGCAGGAGGATCTGCAGCAAATTGACGCATGGTTCAGGGAATGGCAATTCAATCTCAATGTAGACAAGTGTAATGTGCTGCGAATACATAGAAAGAAAGATCCCTTATCATTTAGCTAGAAAATAGCAGGTCAGCAGTTAATTCCATAAATTATCTGTGAGTACGCATTAGGGGTGATTTAAAATGGAATGATCATATGAAGTTGATAGTCGGTAAAGCAGATGCCAGACTGAGATTCATTGGAAGAATTCTAAGGAAATGCAATCCGAAAACAAAGGAAGTAGGTTACAGTATGCTTGTTCGCCCACTGCTTGAATACTGTTCAGCAGTGTGGGATCCGTACCAGACAGGGTTGATAGAAGAGATAGAGAAGATCCAACGGAGAGCTGCGCGCTTCGTTACAGGATCATTTAGTAATCGCGAAAGCGTTACGGAGATGATAGATAAACTCCAGTGGGAGACTCTGCAGGAGAGACGCTCAGTAGCTCGGTACAGGCTTTTGTTGAAGTTTCGAGAACATATCTTCACCGAAGAGTCAAGCAGGATATTGCTCCCTCCTACGTATATCTCGCGAAGAGACCATGAGGATAAAATCAAAGAGATTAGAGCCCACACAGAAGCATACCGACAATCCTTCTTTCCATGAACAATACGAGACTGGAATAGAAGGGAGAACCGATAGAGGTAATCAGGGTACCCTCCGCCACACACCGTCAGGTGGCTTGCGGAGTATGGATGTAGATGAAGGTGTAGATGTACTGCGCATTACGACCCTCTTCAACTGTCGGTGGTCACTGTCAGTCAACAGTCGAGGTTCGTCTGTACGCTTTTGTGGTTTACGTGTCCCTTCACGTTTCCACTTTAGCATCACATCGGAAACAGTGGACCTAGGGATCTTTCGATGGGGGGAAATCTCGCTTACAGACGTATGACCCAAGGGACACCCAGTCACTTGACTACGTTCGTAGTCCATGAGTTCCGTGCAGAGCCCCATTCTGCTCTCTTCCGATATCTAATGACTACTGAGGTCGCTGATATGGAGTACCTGGCAGTACGTGGCATCTCAATGCACCTAATATGAAAAACGCATGTTTTTGTGGGTGTCTGGATACTTTGGATAACATTTTGTAGGCCGTACTGATAGCTGTTAACTGTGAAAAGTTTTGTTTGTGTTACTAGCAGTGTAATAAATCATGAATATTGTGTAATAAAACTACATTCTGCATCTCCATCTACAGCTATGCTACACAGGCCACCTCACTGTGTGTGGCGGAGGGTACTTCATGTGCTTGTTTCACCTCCCCCTTTTCCTGTTTTAGTAGCGAATGGTTCCCGGGAATAACTGTTGCTGGTAAGTCTCCGTATGGGCCCGTCTCTCTGAGTTTTCCAGTTGATGAAAGTAAGTGAAATAATGATAATCAGTGTTAAAGAAGAATACCGTCTATGGCAGTTATGGTAAGGTGATTCATCTTCTTCCGCGTTACTTTTTTATCACTCCTAACCACTGCTAAAACTCGGTGCACACAACTGTTGCAAATTTCCTTGCTCAGAGCCCCCACGCAAACTGCCTAAACTGCCAAAAATTTGGGATCTAGGTCGCAGAATGTCATTAACTGTGAGAATTACAATTGTAATTTCACTACTATTAAAGAAACCTAATATTCAGTCCTGAACGGATCTCACATTTCACTTTTGCGAGAGGTCCTGCCTAACGAAGTTCAGATAATACTTTTGGAAACACTTTGCGGAATTCAGCTCCAATTCTTAACTTTCCAGACTTCATATTCCGCAACTAACACTTCCCAAAATCCAATCCTGTACCAACACTTTGCAGGATTCTTATCCCTTAACTAACACTTTCCAATTTCCTATCCCGGACGAGCTCCCAGTTGCGAGCTAACGTACCAGAGATGTTCGGGCTCACATGCGGTTCCTCTTCGTCGAAATGTCTTGGCTCAAACTCGTCTAGGGGTTGAACCGCACGTGTCGCATTGCACGCCCTAAATTAGGCACTTTTGACCCTTTGGTTAAATTGTCTGGCTGATGGCCAGTTTACGAAATAGAAAGTTAACATAACATATAATAACAGTAATAATAATATCGGGAAGTAAATTAACGATCCATAAATGATGTAGGCCACAGAGTTGCGATTTAGTTAGAATAATGTTTATTCAGAAAAAAAACTAATAGCAAAATTGGTCGTATTTAGAGTTACTGTTACACTCGAGCGCATATCCATTTGACACAGTTCGATCATCCACAATCTCATCGCGAAACACAATTTATCTACGCGCAAAGTTAGAGTTCGGCAACGGCCATGCCGCAGTTGATGCACCGGTTCCCGTGAGATCACCGAAGTTAAGCGCTGTCGGGCTTTGCGGGCGCTTGGATGGGTGACTATCCAGCCGCCATGTGCTGTTGCCATTTTTCGAGGTGCACTCAGCCTCGTGATGCCAATTGAGGAGCTACTCGACCGATTGGTAGCGGCTCCGATCAAAGAAACCCATCTAAACGACCGGGAGAGCGGTGTGCTGACCACACGCCCCTCCTATCCGCATCCTCAACTGAGGGTGACACGGCGGTCGAATGGTCCCGATGGGACACTTGTGGCCTGACTTCGCTAAACTGACTAGGGCGGTTCCCTTTCTTGAGGCCGTCCATCTGATGGGCTACAGTTTATTCTACACTATTTTACATTTTAACATATTTGAATAATCAAAGCTTGATCACTTTCACGTTCTAAATAAAGTAACAATGATATCCATTACATAATAAAAGTTAAATTCTTTTACACAAAACAAATACAATTTCCTCCTTAACTTCGATATCACGGCCTGTACCCTTGCACCAATGTGCTTTCTGATAAATAAATAAAGAACAAAAGTAGCTATAATGCACTAAACTTTATAACAAATATTCTATTACCCCCTAAAGATTCAATAAGTTGTTATGCTGTCATCTTTCAGTATGTTTTGTGCGGAAGAAACAATGATCGGATGCCAAACTGAAAATACTGATAATTTTAATTTACTCTATCTTTTAAACAAATAAAGTTACAGAGTTGATATTTACAACATTTCTCATTCTAATGGCGCGCTTCTATATGAACGATAGTTAAGATGGACTAAAACGTTCATATATTAGCCGCTGGAGAAAAATACTTTTGTACAGCGGTACTCTGGCGTCGACGAAAAAAATCAATACAGAATTGCACTATGTTTTCACTGTTTTCTTCACTGTGGCCCGAAGAAAGGTCAGTCAGTGGCTAAAATGATATGGCAGATATGGCGGATCTTAGGTCCGCCATGTTTAACACTGCTACGTCTCCTTAGCCTCAAACGGCTTCTTCTGGGTTTCCCTATGACGTAGGTTCTACATCTACATCTACATCTACATTGATACTCCGCAAGCCACCCAACGGTGTGTGGCGGAGGGCACTTTACGTGCCACTGTCATTACCTCCCTTTCCTGTTCCAGTCGCGTATGGTTCGCGGGAAGAACGACTGTCTGAAAGCCTCCGTGCGCGCTCTAATCTCTCTAATTTTACATTCGTGATCTCCTCGGGAGGTATAAGTAGGGGGAAGCAATATATTCGATACCTCATCCAGAAACGCACCCTCTCGAAACCTGGCGAGCAAGCTACACCGCGATGCAGAGCGCCTCTCTTGCAGAGTCTGCCACCTGAGTTTATTAAACATCTCCGTAACGCTATCACGGTTACCAAATAACCCTGTGACGAAACGCGCCGCTCTTCTTTGGATCTTCTCTATCTCCCCCGTCAGACCGATCTGGTACGGATCCCACACTGATGAGCAATACTCAAGTATAGGTCGAACGAGTGTTTTGTAAGCCACCTCCTTTGTTGATGGACTACATTTTCTAAGCACTCTCCCAATGAATCTCAACCTGGTACCCGCGTTACCAACAATTAATTTTATATGATCATTCCACTTCAAATCGTTCCGCACGCATACTCCCAGATATTTTACAGAAGTAACTGCTACCAGTGTTTGTTCCGCTATCATATAATCATACAATAAAGGATCCTTCTTTCTATGTATTCGCAATACATTACATTTGTCTATGTTAAGGGTCATTTGCCACTCCCTGCACCAAGTGCCTATCCGCTGCAGATCTTCCTGCATTTCGCTACAATTTTCTAATGCTGCAACTTCTCTGTATACTACAGCATCATCCGCGAAAAGCCGCATGGAACTTCCGACACTATCTACTAGGTCATTTATATATATTGTGAAAAGCAATGGTCCCATAACACTCCCCTGTGGCACGCCAGAGGTTACTTTAACGTCTGTAGACGTCTCTCCATTGATAACAACATGCTGTGTTCTGTTTGCTAAAAACTCTTCAATCCAGCCACACAGCTGGTCTGATATTCCGTAGGCTCTTACTTTGTTTATCAGGCGACAGTGCGGAACTGTATCGAACGCCTTCCGGAAGTCAAGAAAAATAGCATCTACCTGGGAGCCTGTATCTAATATTTTCTGGGTCTCATGAACAAATAAAGCGAGTTGGGTCTCACACGATCGCTGTTTCCGGAATCCATGTTGATTCCTACCTAGTAGATTCTGGGTTTCCAGAAATGACATGATACGCGAGCAAAAAACATGTTCTAAAATTCTACAAGAGATCGACGTCAGAGATATAGGTCTATAGTTTTGCGCATCTGCTCGACGACCCTTCTCGCCTGTCTCTCTCGCACACTACAGTGCTTAAGCTTCAATAGACAATACACGCCTGTGAGTTTCAGCATCTCGTGGTGAATCTGCGCAATTTGTGGCACGCGGTCCTGGACGACAGGGTTCGTTTCACAATTCCTCTAGGCTGGCTCTTTGGGCCATATATTTAAGTGAGAGAGCAGTGCTCGTTAACTCACAGAACTCTGTTCACCAAATTATTTTATCGGAGGTAAAAAGTAATTAACACCTTTCTGTTATGGTAGATGCAACTCCCGATGAAGTCCAGAGGGATAAAAATGCTTTTGTTTACCACTACTCTGTCGTCGACGAAGAAACTCAATCCAGAATGGCACAGCGTTTTCACCGCTCTCTTCACTGTGGCCCGAAGAGTGGTCAGTCAGTGGCTAAAATGATATGCGATAAGCCGGAATGGTTCAAATGGCTCTGAGCACTGTAGGACTTAACTTCTAAGGTCATCAGTCCCCTAAAACATAGAACTACTTAAACCTTACTAACCTAAAGACATCACTCACATCCATGCCCGAGGCAGGATTCGAACCTGCGACCTTAGCGGTCGCGTGGTTCCTGACTGTAGCGCCTAGAACCGCTCGGCCACCCTTGCTGGCTAAGCAGGAATGTTATGGCTTACAGCTTTCAGATTGTCGTGGGCAGTGTTATCACTACAAGAACTACGTGAGTGTCATCTATCAGGGATCGCAAGCACATACATTAAAAGTAAATCTGTTTAAATTTTTTCTCCTCCCTGTGCTCGTCTATTAAATCCATACTGCGGTGATTTCCACGGATGTGGCCTCTCTTCCGTAATCATTCCATGGGCAATTAGAGACGAGATGGTATGTGCCGATAGATGCTGTGTATCCATTTGGTAAACATTTTTCAGGATTAAAAAGGGCAGTGACATACCAAACTAAAGGGCGTTCGGAAGTATTTGAAATCATTTCACTGTGTCTCGATGTCTTCATAGCGGTACAAAGTATTATCAGCAATAGGCATACGCAACAGTACCCTTCAAGCAAGAAGCCACAATAGATGTTGAAATTGCCAGTAGTAAGAGTATAGTGGGAAAAAAGAAACCTCTGAGAAATAACTGGGACGCCGCGCGCGGAGTGGCCGCATGGTTTAGGGTACCATGTCACGGATGGCGCGGCCCCTCCTGCCGGAGGTTCAAATGGTTCAAATGGCTCTGAGCACTATGGGACTTAACATCTGAGGTCATCCGTCCCCTAGAACTTAGAACTACTTAAACCTAACTAACCTAATGACATCACACACATCCGTGCCAGAGGCTGGATTCGAACCTGCGACCGTAGCAGTCGCGCGGTTCAGGACTGATGGGCCTAGAAGTGCTCGGCCACCGCGGCCGGCGCCGGAGGTTCGAGTCCCCCCTCAGGCATGGGTGTGTGTGTTGTTCTTCGCATATGTTAGGTTAAGTTAGGTTAAGTAGTGTGTAAGTCTAGGAACCGATGACCTCAGCAGTTTGGTCCCTTAGGCATTCACACACATTTGAACATTTTTTAAATAACTGGGATGCTATTTACGCAGAAAGTGCAAAGTACCCGAAAATACTGGAATATCCAAAGATTTGAAAGTAATAATTCACGGCATACAGCAACAGAAAGGCAAGGGAAATCTCTATGAAGATAAAATAGCAAACCAAGATTTAAACTTGAGCCAAGAGAACAGTTTGAAGCTATTCCTTTTTCAACATTATTCTAGATTTGGAAATGTGTGATAAGTTCCTATGCGACAAAATTGCTGAGGTCATCGGTCCATAGGCTTACACAGTATTTAATCTACTTAAGCTAAGGAAAACACACACACCAATGCCCGAGGGAGGACTCGAACCTCCGAGAGGTGGAGCCGCGCGAACCTTGGCAAGGCGCCATAGACCAGGCGACTACACCGTGCGGCTATTTTTCTAGGTAGTGAAAGGTGTATACAAAGGGTAAATTAATCCAAGTTTAGTAAGGAAATATTATATTGAGCCAGAACGCTCAAATGTATCGATTGTGTAGTAGCGTCGCTGCTCAACAGCGATCGCTGATGCAAGGAGTTATGGGTAATGTGTTAGAGTAACTTTAGATGGAGAGATATATGGAGGACTCTCAAGTGTAAAGACGTCTTGCATCTGATGAATGCTGGACTTATACTTACTCGCGACGGGCACTAATGTTTTTTTTTTTTTAATTTGCAAGATACTATGATTTTTGCTAACTGTAAAATTAATCTCAACAGAAGTTGGAAAAAAGTTAAGGAAAGTTGTTTTGGTACTTATGCATTGCACATATTCGTAATTGATGATTAAGACAGTGCATAGCATTCACATCTAATGATTTTGTAAAGCTAATTGTTAATGTACAATCAGACTATTGAGTGTGTTAATTTTGAGCACTATTAATTTCCAAAGAGTCAAAATTCAAGTTTTAAGTCAATACTATTTCCCAGATCCATGTTATTTTTGATTAACTATTTTTCTCAAGAAGCTATTGTCTCAGTCATATTCGATTTAATTAAAATGTATGCTAAGGAACAACCTTGCATAATAGCTGTTTGCTAAATATACAATTTAAAGTACTAGCAGTCATTAAGCACAGGGACTATTATTTTAAAGTTGATCAAGTTTTTTTTTATTACCAGGACAAATTTCAAATCAATAGTGTTGCATCAGATTCAGTTTTGTGTTACGTAAATTCATGCAGTTTTGGTTTGGTTTAAAGTTATTGACAGTTTACATTCTCGTAGCTAAATTAAATTTACATTCTCGCGGTCAGAGAAGTTCAGTACAGGGTAAAGTGCGTAAGCGACGAGATAAAATACACGTTCACAAGTCATTCCCATTCTAACAATTGTGTTTCGGACTACTGTCAGTTACCTAATTTCGAAAATACATGTTTCAGTAGCGTTACAGAAACCTTAAGTGTAATGTATGTTGCGATTGGCAACTTGGTGGCCACGTTTGATTTCTTGTGGAACTACATAACCCTCGGCGATTCTAAACTACTAGAGTTCGTAAAGAAAATGCCATCTTTGTAAAGTGTAAAAGTTAATAAGCTAGATTTAAAAGAAAAAATTTTTCATTTAGAAAATATTCAAATAGCTAATTTAGGACCTCTGCCACTCAACACCCTGTACCTTCTCAAAAGCTAACTGTAAGTGTAATCTTAATAACATATTATCAAATGTAATGGTAGCCTTACAGATTTTCTGCACTTTGCCTGTTGCTATTGCCCCAGCAGAGCAGTCAATCAGTGTTCTTGTAAGATTTAATAACCTTCTGGAAATTACAAAATCCTAGTGGTAACCCTGACTATATGCGAAATATGGTGCTAGTCATAGTAGAAATTTTCTAAGAGCCTGAGGACTTACAAGACCCTATTATCCAGACGTTTGAATTTCAATCAATTCTTACAGCTCCTCCTCGAACCTTCTCCTATTATAAACCCAGAATGTGCTCTTGAAGGTCATGATCATTAGAAAATAGTCACTCGATATCGTTATATGTAGCACCCACATTCAGCCAAATAGGAAGGAGTGAGGTTAGAAGTGACAGTAATGTAAAAAAAAAAAAAAAAAATTGTAAACCTAAGAACAAGAAATGCAATTCCAAGAGGTACATATTCAGACATTCAATAATAATAAATTTTGCAGTAGGTCTTTCCTTAATCGTTATCATATGATAGAAACAGTGTTGAAAGAGAAGAACTTAATATAGAATAATAAAAACATCTGATAGTTTACCAAACCGACAAACGGTCCAACGCTTAGATCTGTTCGATAATATCAATCCTCCAAGTACTATTATAGGTCTTCATACAAAATTACGTATTACGTGTAGCCTATATAGAAACTAATGTTTCCAGCAATGATATTTCTGAAGAGCGGAGTTATAGAACCCTGAAAGTTGCTTGTCATATGTCAGCTTTTGGCTTTTGCTATTTTCCGCGTTCCCTCAGTCTTGAGCAGATTTACTACCATAATCTGTGCCCAGTAGATGTCTGTCATGTAAATAGTCTTTGTTCGGCCGAGATGGGTAGCTTGTGCGGCAGTTTTTGGCGAGCAGTGCCTTGGTCAATCAGAGATCAGCGTGACCTGTGCCGATGAAGCGTAATCGTTGTTCAAATGGGAACAATGTGGCTGCCTTGTTCTTAGGCGGCTCATAGATGGGTGATGATACTGCACAATAATATTGACGTCCTCCGTAGCCTGCTCGATTATATTGACAATTATACCGTCAATATTACTGTATTGGAAGATAAAGACTTTGCTACTGCGATTACTGCTCTACTTTGTTGCCACCTGAAAAAAAGGCAAACGAAAAATTGGTTCAAGAAGTGTCAAAGGTCACTCGCGAAGCCTTGTTGAGAGAATTGAGGCTGAACGAAAAAAAGAATATCGTAGGTATTAGTTTCTTGACGGTCATTCATTTGATACGAAGCGACCTCAGATTGGGAATGTGTAGCAGCCCTGTAGTTTTGATGTTACTGTACTTAGAGGGGCTTACCCGTGTTCCATATATGTATGTTAATCAATAGTTTTTGTATGTGCATCAAGGCAGCTACCATGTACTGTTCTTGAAGTGTGTTTTCATGTGCCAAGATTCCTTTGCTTCAGCAAAGTAGTATTTATGTGAGGTAGTTTCTTCTATGTAGGAGGTAACATGTGGTTAGTGAGCATCAAGTGATCTTCCCCCTGACGATTAGGTGATGATTATGCTTTCTGTATCGTTGCTGCTACATATTGTTTTAACATTTACTTGATTCTGTTAATAAAGCAATTTTGGTTTCCTGCTGCACACAATTTTTCTTTGCATTTTGTGTGTGTTGATGAATAGTCTTTGTTAATTTGCTGCAATTGCTTCCTTATCTGTTTTAATGAATAGTCTGAGGCGTTGATATTGAATTAAGATTAGATTAGATTTACTTTTATTGCAATTGATCTGTAGTGAGGAGCTCCTCCAGGATATAGAACATGTCAGAAAAACAGTAATACATGACAAATATTTACAACTTAAACAAATAAGCTAATGGACCTTCCTCAGGTCCCATGTAGAATGATCGTGATTTTTTCTAATGAACGCCGTATTAAAGGATCATTTTACAACACTCATTTACTAATATCACATTGTTGTTGTTGTTGTTGTTGTCTTCAGTCCTCAGACTGGTTTGATGCAGCTCTCCATGCTACTCTATCCTGTGCAAGCCGCTTCTTCTCCCAGTACTTCCTGCAACCTACGTCCTTCTGAATCTGCTTAGTGTATACATCTCTTGGTCTCCCTCTATGATTTTTACCCTCCACACTGCCCTCCAATGCTAAATTTGTGATCCCTTGATGCCTCAATACATGTCCTACCAACCGGTCCCTTCTTCTTGTCAAGTTGTGCCACAAACTCCTCTTCTCCCCAATTCTATTCAATACCTCCTCATTAGTTATGTGATCTACCCATCTAATCCTCAGCATTCTTCTGTAGCACCACATTTCGAAAGCTTCTATTCTCTTCTTGTCCAAACTATTTATCGTCCACGTTTCACTTCCATACATGGCCACACTCCACACAAATACTTTCAGAAACGACTTCCTGAAACTTTAATCTATACTCGACGTTAACAAATTTCTCTTCTTTATAAACGCTTTCCTTCCCATGCGCCAGTCTACGTTTTATATCCTCTCTACTTCGACCATCATCACTTATTTTGCTCCCCAAATAGCAAACCTCCTCTACTACTTGAAGTGTCTCATTTCGTAATCTAATTCCCTCAGCATCACCCGACTTAATTCGACTACATTCCGTTATCCTCGTTTTGCTTTTGTTGATGTTCATCTTATATCCTCCTTTCAAGACACTGTCCATTCCATTCAACTGCTCTTTCAAGTCCTTTGCTGTCTCTGACAGAATTACAATGTCATCGGTGAACTTCAACGTTTTTATTTCATCCCCATGGACTTTAATACCTACTTCAAATGTGTCTTTTGTTTCCTTTACTGCTTGCTCAATATACAGATTGAATAACATCGAGGAGAGGCTACAACCCTGTCTCACTCCCTTCCCAACCGCTGCTTCCCTTTCATGTCCCTCGACTCTTATAACTGCCATCTGGTTTCTGTACAAATTGTAAATAGCCTGTCGCTCCCTGTATTTTGCCCCTGTCACCTTTAGAATCTGAAAGAGAGTATTCCAGTCAACAATGTCAAAAGCTTTCTCTAAGTCTGCAAATACTAGAAACGTAGGTTTGCCTTTCCTTAATCTTTCTTCTAAGATATGTCGTAAGGTCAGTATTGCCTCACGTGTTCCAATATTTCTACGGAATCCAAACTGATCTTTCCCAAGGTTGGCTTCTACTAGTTTTTCCATTCGTCTGTAAAGAATTCGCGTTAGTATTTTGCAGGTGTGGCTTATTAAACTGATTGTTCGGTAATTTTCACATCTGTCAACACCTGCTTTCTTTGGGATTGGAATTATTATATTCTTCTTGAGGTCTGAGGGTATTTCGCTTGTTTCAAACATCTTGCTGTCCAGATGGTAGAGTTTTGTCAGAATTGGCTCTCCCAAGGCCGTCAATAGTTCCAATGGAATGTTCTCTAATCCCGGGGCCTTGTTTCGACTCAGGTCTTTCAGTGCTCTGTCAAACTCTTCACGCAGTATCGTATCTCCCATTTCATCTTCATCTACATTCTCTTCCATTTCCAGAATATTATCAAGTACGTCGCCCTTGTATAGACCCTCTATATACTCCTTCCACCTTTCTGCTTTCCCATCTTTGCTTAGAACTGGGTTGCCATTTGAGCTCTTGATATTCATACAAGTGGTTCTCTTTTCTCCAAAGGTCTCTCTAATTCTCCTGTAGGCAGTATCTATCTTATCCCTAGTGAGATAAGCCTCTACATCCTTACATTTGTCCTCTAGCCATCCCTTCTTAGCCATTTTGCACTTCCTGTCGATTTCATTTTTGAGACGTTTGTATTCCTTTTTGCCTGCTTCATTTACTATATTTTTATATTTTCTCCTTTCATCAATTAAATTCAATATTTCTTCTGTTACCCAAGGATTTCTACTACCCCTCGTCTTTTTACCTACTTGACCGTCTGCTGCTTTCACTACTTCATCCCTCAGAGCTACCCATTCTTCTTCTACTATATTTCTTTCCCCCATTCTTGTCAATTGTTCCCTTATGGTCTTCCTGAAACTCTGTACACTCTCTGGTTTAATCAGTTTGTTCAGATCCCATCTCCTTAAATTCCCACCTTTTTGCAGTTTCTTCAGTTTTAATCTACAGTTCATAACCAATAGATTGTGGTCAGAGTCCAAAGCTGCCCCTGGAAATGTCTTACAATTTAATAGCTGGTTCCTAAATCTTCATCTTACCATTATACACTCCTGGAAATGGAAAAAAGAACACATTGACACCGGTGTGTCAGACCCACCATACTTGCTCCGGACACTGCGAGAGGGCTGTACAAGCAATGATCACATGCACGGCACAGCAGACACACCAGGAACCGCGGTGTTGGCCGTCGAATGGCGCTAGCTGCGCAGCATTTGTGCACCGCCGCCGTCAGTGTCAGCCAGTTTGCCGTGGCATACGGAGCTCCATCGCAGTCTTTAACACTGGTAGCATGCCGCGACAGCGTGGACGTTAACCGTATGTGCAGTTGACGGACTTTGAGCGAGGGCGTATAGTGGGCATGCGGGAGGCCGGGTGGACGTACCGCCGAATTGCTCAACACGTGGGGCGTGACGTCTCCACAGTACATCGATGTTGTCGCCAGTGGTCGGCGGAAGGTGCACGTGCCCGTCGACCTGGGACGGGAGCGCAGCGACGCACGGATGCACGCCAAGACCGTAGGATCCTACGCAGTGCCGTAGGGGACCGCACCGCCACTTCCCAGCAAATTAGGGACACTGTTGCTCCCGGGGTATCGGCGAGGACCATTCGCAACCGTCTCCATGAAGCTGGGCTACGGTCCCGCACACCGTTAGGCCGTCTTCCGCTCACGCCCCGACATCGTGCAGCCCGCCTCCAGTGGTGTCGCGACAGACGTGAATGGAGGGACGAATGGAGACGTGTCGTCTTCAGCGATGAGAGTCGCTTCTGCCTTGGTGCCAATGATGGTCGTATGCGTGTTTGGCGCCGTGCAGGTGAGCGCCACAATCAGGACTGCATACGACCGAGGCACACAAGGCCAACACCTGGCATCATGGTGTGGGGAGCGATCTCCTACACTGGCTGTACACCACTGGTGATCGTCGAGGGGACACTGAATAGTGCACGGTACATCCAAACCGTCATCGAACCCATCGTTCTACCATTCCTAGACCGGCAAGGGAGCTTGCTGTTCCAACAGGACAATGCACGTCCGCATGTATCCCGTGCCACCCAACGTGCTCTAGAAGGTGTACGTCAACTACCCTGGCCAGCAAGATCTCCGGATCTGTCCCCCATTGAGCATGTTTGGGACTGGATGAAGCGTCGTCTCACGCGGTCTGCACGTCCAGCACGAACGCTGGTCCAACTGAGGCGCCAGGTGGAAATGGCATGGCAAGCCGTTCCACAGGACTACATCCAGCATCTCTACGATCGTCTCCATGGGAGAATAGCAGCCTGCATTGCTGCGAAAGGTGGATATACACTGTACTAGTGCCGACATTGTGCATGCTCTGTTACCTGTGTCTATGTGCCTGTGGTTCTGTCAGTGTGATCATGTGATGTATCTGACCCCAGGAATGTGTCAATAAAGTTTCCCCTTCCTGGGACAATGAATTCACGGTGTTCTTATTTCAATTTCCAGGAGTGTATAATCTATCTGATACCTTCTAGTATTTCCAGGATTCTTCCATGTGTACAACCTTCTTTTATGATTCTTGAACCCAGTGTTAGCTGTGATTAAGTTATGCTCTATGCAAAATTCTACCAGACGGTTGCCTCTTTCATTTCTTTCCCCCAATCCATATTCACCTACTATGTTTCCTTCTCTCCCTTTTCCTACTCTCAAATTCCAGTCACGCATGACTATTCAATTTTCGTCTCCCTTCACTACCTGAATAATTTCTTTTATCTCATCATACATTTCATCAATTTCTTCATCATCTACCGAGGTAGTTGGCATATAAACTTGTACTATTGTAGTAGGTGTGGGCTTCGTGTCTATCTTGGCCACAGCAATGCGTTCACTATGATGTTTGTAGTAGCTTACCCACAGTCCTATTTTGTTATTCATTATTAAACCTACTCGTGCATTACCCCTATTTGATTTTGTATTTATAACCCTGTATTCACTTGACCAAAAGTCTTGTTCCTCCTGCCACCGAACTTCACTAATTCCCACTATATCTAACTTTAACCTATCCGTTTCCCTTTTCAAGTTTTCTAACCTACCTGCCCGATTAAGGGATCTGACATTCCACGCTCCGATCCGCAGAACGACACTTTTCTTTCTCCTGATAACAACGTCCTCTTGAGTATTCCCCGCCCGGAGATCCGAATGGGGGACTATTTTACCTCCAGAATATTTTACCCAAGAGGACGCCATCATCATTTAGCCATACAGTAAAGCTGCATGCGCTCGGGAAAAATTACGGCTGTAGTTTCCCCTTGCTTTCAGCCGTTCGCAGTACCAGCACAGCAAGGCCGTTTTGGTTAGTGTTACAAGGCCAGATCAGTCAATCATCCAGACTGTTGCCCCTGCAAGTACTGAAAAGGATGCTGCCCCTCTTCAGGAACCACACGTTTGTCCGGCCTATCAACAGATACCTCTCCGTTGTGGTTGCACCTACGGTACAGCCATCTGCATCGCTGAGGCACGCAAGCCTCCCCACCAACGGCAAGGTCCACGGTTAGTGTGGAGGGAGGGGGGGGGGGGGGAATATCACATTAGTGCACTGAATGTAAAATAAAAAAAAGTTAATTTTTTATTTTTATGGTAAGAAACATATAACAGAACTACTTCAATACTTATTTACAATGAACACATAACTGCACTGAAATGGTGCAGAAGTTAGATTGTCTGTTGGTTCTACTGAGAAATTCATCAATGGAGTAGAAGGAGTTGGCCACCAATAAATCCTTTAGGCTTCTCTTAAACTGAATTTCATTGACTGTTAAGCTTTTTATGGCTGTTGGCATGTTATTGAAAATGTGTGTTCCTGAATTATACACACCTTTTGGTACAAGAGTAAGTGACTTTAAATCCTTGTGAAGGTTATTCTTATTTCTAGTATTGATTCCAGGTCAAGGAATAAATATACTGTGAAGCAAAAGTTAGTATCCCTAGTATCCCCAGTATCCCTAGTCTCTGCACTATGTTCTTGAGTTCACACCACATAAAACTCTTATTGCACGTTTTTGTCCCTGGAAAACTTTAGCTTGGCTTGATGAACTACACCCCAAAAAAATCCCATATGACATTATGGAGTGAAAGTAAGAATAGTATGAAAGCTATTTCACTTTTATATCCCCTATAGCTGACAGAATTTGCATTGCAAACAGAGATTTGTTTAGATGCTTTAGCAGTTCTGTGGTGTGCTCCACCCAGGTGAATTTATTATCAAGCTGTAATCCCAAGAATTTAATACTGTGCACTTCTTCTATCTGCTTGTTATCATATGTTATCGAAGTGAAGTGGCAAAGAATTGGCTAAGAACCAGTGATTAATGTCCACAAATATTTTACTAGCCAATCTTTCTAGGAACTACACTTGATTATGTATTTATTGATTCATTGCAATGTTTCCATCATCAGCAAACAAAACAAACTTGGTATCTGGTAATGTTGCTGATGAAAGATCAGTGGTATACACAAGAAAAAGTAAGGACCCTAAGATGGAACCTTGAGGAACCCCACATGTATTTAGTTCTCAGTTGGATGATGGATGATAGCTTAATATATGTCTCTTTCCTAATAACACCCTTTGTTTCCTGCCAGAGATATAAGATTTGAACCATTTTGCAGCATTTCCTGTTACACCATAATATTGTAATTTACTTAAAAGGATATTGTAATTTACACAGTCAAATACCTTTGACATATCACGAAATATGCCAGTTTCCTGCATTTTTTGTCTAATATGTCAAGTGCATTTTCACTGAGAGTGTAGATAGCCTTCTCAATATAAGAATCCCTTAGAAATCCGAACTGCTTCTTTGTGAGTACGTTATTTGTGATAAGATGGTTATGGAGCCGATTGTACATTACCTTTTCTAAAATTTTTGAGAATGCTGGCAAAGTGAAACTGGATGGAAATTTGACGCTATTTCTTTATATCCCTTCTTAAACAGTGGTTGAACTTCAGCATTTCAACCAATCAGGAATTATCCCACTGATATTTTTGTTTTTTGGTCATCAGTCTACTGACTGGTTTGATGCGGCTCGCCACGAATTCCTTTCCTGTGCTAACCTCTTCATCTCAGAGTAGCACTTGCAACCTACGTCCTCAATTATTTGCTTGACGTGTTCCAATCTCTGTCTTCCTCTACAGTTTTTGCCCTCTACAGCTCCCTCTAGTACCATGGAAGTCATTCCCTCATGTCTTAGCAGATGTCCTATCATCCTGTCCCTTCTCTTTATCAGTGTTTTCCACATATTCCTTTCATCTGCGATTCTGCATAGAACCTCCTCATTCCTTACCTTATCAGTCCACCTAATTTTCAACATTCGTCTATAGCACCACATCTCAAATGCTTCGATTCTCTTCTGTTCTGGCTTTCCCACAGTCCATGTTTCACTACCATACAATGCTGTACTCCAGACGTACATCCTCAGAAATTTCGTCCTCAAATTAAGGCCGGTATTTGATATTAGTAGACTTCTCTTGACCAGAAATGCCTTTTTTGCCATAGCCAGTCTGCTTTTGATGTCCTCCTTGCTCTGTCCGTCATTGGTTATTTTACTGCCTAGGTAGCAGAATTCCTTAACTTCATTGACTTCGTGACCATCAATCCTGATGTTAAGTTTCTCGCTGTTCTCATTTCTACTACTTCTCATTACCTTCGTCTTTCTCCGATTTACTCTCAAACCATACTGTGTACTCATTAGACTGTTCATTCCGTTTAGCAGATCATTTAATTCTTCTTCACTTTCACTCAGGATAGCAATGTCATCAGCGAATCGTATCATTGATATCCTTTCACCTTGTATTTTAATTCCACTCCTGAACCTTTCTTTTATTTCCATCATTGCTTCCTCGATGTACAGATTGAAGAGTAGCGGCGAAAGGCTACAGCCTTGTCTTACACCCTTCTTAATACGAGCACTTCGTTCTTGATCGTCCACTCTTATTATTCCCTCTTGGTTGTTGTACATATTGTATATGACCCGTCTGTCCCTATGGCTTACCCCTACTTTTTTCAGAAACTCGAACAGCTTGCACCATTTTATATTGTCGAACGCTTTTTCCAGGTCGACAAATCCTATGAAAGTGTCTTGATTTTTCTTTAGCCTTGCTTCCATTATTAGCTGTAACGTCAGAATTGCCTCTCTCGTCCCTTTATTTTTCGTAAAGCCAAACTGATCGTCACCTAGCGCATTCTCAATTTTCTTTTCCATTCTTCTGTATATTATTCTTGTAAGCAGCTTCGATGCATGAGCTGTTAAGCTGATTGTGCGATAATTCTCGCACTTGTCAGCTCTTGCCGTCTTCGGAATTGTGTGGATGATGCTTTTCCGAACGTCAGATGGTATGTCGCCAGACTCATATATTCTACACACCAACGTGAATAGTCGTTTTGTTGCCACTTCCCCCAATGATTTTAGAAATTCTGATGGAATGTTATCTATTACTTTTGCCTTATTTGACCGTAAGTCCTCCAAAGCTCTTTTAAATTCCAATTCTAATACTGGATCCCCTATCTCTTCTAAATCGACTCCTGTTTCTTCTTCTATCACACCAGACAAATCTTCACCCTCAGAGAGGCTTTCAATGTATTCTTTCCACCTATCTGCTCTCTCCTCTGCATTTAACAGTGGTATTCCAGTTGCACTCTTAATGTTACCACTGTTGCTTTTTTTAATGTCACCAAAGGTTGTTTTGACTTTCCTGTATGCTGAGTCTGTCCTTCCGACAATCATATCTTTTTCGATGTCTTCACATTTTTCCTGCAGCCATTTCGTCTTAGCTTCCCTGCACTTCCTATTTATTTCATTCCTCAGCGACTTGTATTTCTGTATTCCTGATTTTCCCGGAACATGTTTGTACTTCCTCCTTTCATCAGTCAACTGAAGTATTTCTTCTGTTACCCATGGTTTCTTCGCAGCTACCTTCTTTGTACCTATGTCTACCTTCCCAACTTCTGTGATGGCCCTTTTTAGAGACGTCCATTCCTCTTCAATTATACTGCCTACTGCGCTATTCCTTATTGCTGTATCTATAGCGTTAGAGATCTTCAAACGTATCTCGTCATTCCTTAGTACTTCCGTATCCCACTTCTTTGCGTATTGATTCTTCCTGACTAATGTCTTGAACTTCAGCCTACTCTTCATCACTACTATATTGTGATCTGAGTCTATATCTGCTCCTGGGTACGCCTTACAATCCAGTATCTGATTTCGGAATCTCTGTCTGACCATGATGTAATCTAATTGAAATCTTACCGTATCTCCCGGCCTTTTCCAAGTATACCTCCTCCTCTTGTGATTCTTGAACAGGGTATTCGCTATTACTAGCTGAAACTTGTTACAGAACTCAATTAGTCTTGCTCCTCTTCCATTCCTTGTCCCAAGCCCATATTCTCCTGTAACCTTTTCTTCTACTCCTTCCCCTACAACTGCATTCCAGTCGCCCAAGACTATTAGATTTTCGTTCCCCTTTACATACTGCATTACCCTTTCAATATCCTCATACAATATCTCTATCTGTTCATCTTCAGCTTGCGACGTCGGCATGTATAACTGAACTATCGTTGTCGGTGTTGGTCTGCTGTCGATTCTGATTAGAACAACCCGGTCACTGAACTGTTCACAGTAACACACCCTCTGCCCTACCCTCCTATTCATAACGAATCCTACACCTGTTATACCATTTTCTGCTGCTGTTGATATTACCCGATACTCATCTGACCAGAAATCCTTGTCTTCTTTCCACTTCACTTCACTGACCCCTACTATATCTAGATTGAGCCTTTGCATTTCCCTTTTCAGTTTTTCCAGTTTCCCTACCACGTTCAAGCTTCTGACATTCCACGCTCCGACTAGTAGAACGTTATTCTTTCGTTTATTATTCAATCTTTTTCTCATGGTAACCTCCCCCTTGGCAGTCCCCTCCCGGGGACTGATAAACGACTGTTAAACAAATAGCTTAATATATTACTTAACTCAGAATCCCATTCTTTAATTAACTTTGTTGATATTTCATCATACCCACTAGATATTTTTGATTTTAAAGATTTTATGATGGACATTACTTCTGCTGGGGTAGTGAGCGTCAAATTCATATTATGGCATTTACTTGAAAGTCTGGTCTGAGGTATCCAATGGCAGCATCTACAGAACCTGACAACCCCATCTTTTCAGTAACTGTTATAAAATGTTTGTTAAAAAGTTCTGCAACACTATACACATCTTTCACCAATGTATCATTACTCTTAATGCTATTTGCCCCTCTCCATGTCTGGTTCTACTGGTCTCCTCCTTCACTATATCCCATATTGTCTTTATTTTGTTAACTGATATGACTATCTTTTCGTTGTAATATATTTGCTTTGATGACCATATTAACATCTTCAATATTTTGCAGTATTTCTTGTAATTTGCTATAACATCAGCATCAGAACTGTTTTGGATTGACAGATTCAGTTTCGTTTTTGTTCTAAAAGATACCTCTATTCCTTGAGAGGTCCGTGGCTTCTGCATACACTTTGCTCTAACATTGGTTGGTTTTGGGAGAAAACAGGGTTCAAATAAGGTGAGCACTTTTTTAGCAAAAGTGTTATACTTTTCACTTTCGCCATGAGCACTGTAAACATCACTCCAGTGAATGTCTCTGAGGAGTGTCCTAAAATAATCAATTTTAGGCTTATTGATTACCTTCTTGAGTTCATATTTAATAGATTTTTAATTCTGTTCAGTATTAACACTTAACAGAAGGAACTGCACGTCTGGGAGGCCATTGACTATTGGTTCTGTAATATCATTTTGTTCATTGAACTTTTCTCTAAACATATTATCAATAGTTGTCTGTGAGCAATTGGCTACCCTAGTTGGGAACTTTACAGTGGGAATGAAGTTGAATTATAATGTTACTAACTCAAATAATTTCTTATTGGGAGAGTCTTTAAGGAAATCTACATTGAAGTCACCAGCAGCCACTATTTCTTTGTTCCTGGTTATTAAATGGGCCAGTGCAGCTTCAAGGTAGTTTATGAACAAATTAAAGTTACCTGCAGGTGCTCGATATAAACTTAATATTATGAAGGATTTTTTATGAAATTCAACTTCTGTTGCACATGCTTCCATATGCTGTTCTAGGCAAAATTTATGAACGTCTGTGCTCTTAAATTTGTGACAGTTCCTGATGAATGTGGCAACACCTCCTTTCTCCATTTCTGCTCTACAAGAGTGAGATGCTAACGTATATCCTGCAACACTTAAAAGTTCTATACCTGCGGTCACGTGAAGTTCAGAGAGGCAGATTATGTCAGCTGTGTTTGTGGACTCTAATTGATCTATGCAGATAATTAATTTATTAATTTCTTTTCTCAGTCCTGCATGCAATAAAGATAGCTGACATTTCACATTGACTGAGTTAAAAATGGGTAGAGTTGAAATTTTTGCTGATTGTTGAAAATTCTTAACGAACAGTTGTTTACGCTGATGTAATAAGCTAGAATTATAATTTTTTGGTTTCTTTCTCAAACACAAGGTTTGTATCAACCCTAACCTCTCTTAAAACTTGGTTTCTTTCTGTACTCCCTACCCTAAAATAGGGTCTTTTCTGAACCCTGAACTACCGGTATTTTAGCAATCATTACAGCGCATCCCCCCTTAACTTTCCTTCTATTTTCCCAGCCAGTTTACCCGTCCCTTTTCTGATGAGGTGAGGGCCATGCCTAGTATAATCCCCCCTATTGAGAGAATCAAGAGGAACCTCACCAATGTGTGACCCTGCACCCGACATAAGCAGCCAAATTAACTCTCTTTCAGATGAGTTCAAATGAGGTCGGTCATGGCGCCCAAGAACAGATACAAACTCGACACTAGTATGCTTCGACGCTGATGCAATCTTTGCTAGGTCACACTCTGTACTGTACCCAGGATCTCTGTCAGTACTATTACCTAGCCCACTCACTATAACCACGGTCTCTTCCTTAGTGAAATCTTTGCAAAATAATCCTAAATCCTCTGTCTTCTGCTCCAGACCAGCGCTGGGTTTAAAAAATTGGTGACCTGGTCATCTGATCCTAGTTTATCCTACAAAAGTTGGCCAACACCTCTTCTATGGTAACTACCTAACAACAACACTTTCTTTCTCTTTACTGATTTCCCTAAATTCTTACTTTTCAATTTGCTGCTTCAAGTTTGTTGTACCCTGTCAACATCTGCAACTGCTTGAGGCTCACCAGCTACTAACTGAAGCAACAGGTCAAACCTACTTTCCACATTTTCCACGAAGCCGTCAGACAAAGTTCTAGGCCTGTTCCTCCTGTTGCCTGTTGCCACTTTCCACCTCTCTTTACCCTTGTTCCTCCTTAACCTTTCAAGATCTCCCCTAGCCTTGTCTAACTCAGCCTGAAGGTTACAATTTCCCCCTCCTGTTCTAGTATCCTCTTATCTCTACCACATATCCTACAAAACCACCGATGAGTCTCATTTACTTCCCTTAGTCCCATGTTCCCATGAGTAGTGGTTAATATGGAGAGGTGATATTCACTTATAATTTTTGATTGCTTGTGGGTTTTGAATATAATCAGTGAATACTCTTCTGTGCTGTGGGCACAGTATTTCGTGTCATTGTTATGCAGCATTAATGGATATGTTATGAAAGTTTACATCATTCAGTTCTTCCCTTAAGTGTATGGTTAGTCAGTTCTTTGTATGAAATAACGTTTCTGTCCTATGTCTACGTGAGGTTAGTTGTCTTACTCTCAGTGGTTAGTGTAGAAATCGTAAAAAAAGTTAGTCATGTACGAAAATTGAGTGCAGGTGAATTGGTAATAAAAGTTAGTTGCTCATGAAAATATGGTGACAGCATTAATTAATGTTATGTGTTAAGAATGATTTGGTGAAAAATAACTTGAAATAATGAGATTGAGCATGTCCATGTTTGATGAAAGTAAATCAGTTGTGATACAGATTGTGAACCGTGAGAGGTTGCGTCAGTGAATGAACAATGTTGCATAAGATCATGAGATGGGTTCTGCTAAACTGAAGGTTGAGTGAGTGTGATGATTGATGATTTTCTAGACTGTGGTAAAATTTAATATTGTTTGCGGTGACTGATATGATTATTTTGTTTGTCTCTGTACTGAATACTGTAAGGATGAAACTGTTTGAAGTGAATTATTTGTGTAGATATGAATTACTTACATAGTAGAGCTTGAAACAAAGTCATGTTATGGTTTTTGTATTGATGTGTGGAGTAGTTAGAAGTATATGAGGTTTGATGGTTTTCTCACTGAATGGAAGCTATTACAAGTTGATGTCTTGTTCTGATTCTTGGTAGAAGTTGGACAACAGTCTGAAAGATTACACACTACTTAGTCCTGTTCTTAAGATTACGCAAGTGTGAGTACTGTAGTACTTTGTCAGTGTAATGAGCACTGCATGCTGTTTGTGAATTGATGATGATTTATGTTTGCCAATTCCTTAAAGTGTAAGACGTCGTGGTTTCCTGACCTTCATTGCTTACATATTTCGCCCTCACAATCATATTCCGCACATCAAGACGCTTCATTGGAACCCAAACTCCATAAGATAAAGTCAATTTTTTACTAATTCATGTAAACGATATGCAAATAATAAATAAATCGCAAGTGCGCACCGAGGTTGAAATACTCGAGGCTGGCATACACACACACACATTCAAGACACGACTGTCTCAAAAGCTTTAAGTTTGAGAGAGGCAAACCGCACGCCAGAAGGCCGTTCCCTTCAGAGGACGTCAACCTATCTATGTCGGCCAGCGACCGTCCATAGAGCAGACAGCGTTTGCCCAAGTGAAAGGGAGAACGACCCTATCTTCGGCTTAAAAGCAAATTCCGCTACATTGCATGGGAGCGCCCAGCCTACGCATTATTTACAAACATAGAACGCAGTTTCACAGGGAGACAGCAAACGCCAACGCCGATGCTACAGATTTCTGGATTGGTCACCTTAAACGGAACGTCGTTCTTCCGCTTTAGAAGAGCAATGCTGATTGGCAAACGATATTCCTGACGCCTTGAGCTGAAGGAGCAATTGAAGAGACCGAAAGATATACCCCTTCACGTCTGGTGTGGAGAAGGGCCGTTCCGTTGTCGTTCGTGGAGCGAGAACACGTAATGAGAGCGTGTGCGCTCGTACATGAACTCAAAGAGTGAGGAACAAGTCTCTCCTCAGTACTTCACTGGGAGAGCACCTCTGTCAAGAGCGAATCGGAGTGCGACTCTATATTGAGTCCTTGCGATTAAGCGTTGTTCACTGTGTTGGCCACTACACTTATTGTGCGGTGTGAACGGGCAGAGTTATAGTTAAATGCCTGCGAGTGAATTTTTGAGTGGCATCGAGGTGGACTGGTTATCTGACCGGTGTACCACGCCAATAGTTAGACTAGGGTTGAATAGGAGTCCTTGACTTCATCAAGGCGTAGGGAGAGTTTGATTGGTGAAGGTCAATCCAGATAGAACGAGAGTTATCTTATTTGTCGGCAGTGAGCGGCGCAGACAGCAGTCATCGCAGCTTACGGTACTGTGCGCTACAGCTCTTGCGAGCCCCATATTTCCTCCACAACAGTACACTTCACTGCATTTCACATAAGACAACCTTGACTGTACCTAGCAAAATTATAACGGATAATTATTCAAGTTGAGTAGCTGCGGCTCTGCCGGCCGCGGTGGCCTCGCAGTTCTAGGCGCTTCAGTCTGGAACCGCGCTACCGCTACGGTCACAGGTTCGAATCCTGCCTCGGGCATGGATATGTGTGATGTCCTTAGGTTAGTTAGGTTTAAGTAGTTCTAAGTTCTAGGGGACTGATGACCACACATGTTAAGTCCCATAGTGCTGAGAGCCATTTGAAGCTGTGGCTCTCACCCATTCTGCCAAGTCAATAACAATCTTAAACTTCGTATAGAAATTTCACTAGCGAATTCTATCCTTAAGAGGTAACTTCACTTTCTGAAAAGAACCCGGAAATAACTTGTTCAATTCATAACTAAAAGTGCCATTGTGATTTCTCAGAATTTTTGCAAAAAATAAATAAATAAATAAATAAATTTCGTTAGTTTCATGATTTTCTTACACTAACTAGCCCCACTCCAGTACCCAAGTATCCCACTAGTTACGTAAGAGATTTTGTGAATTTTTGTGTCATTTGCCTACAGCGGACGACTCCAGAATACGATAACTAAACGATGGAACTTTATTTTTGCGTGCGGTGCTAAAATACAGAACTCAAGATTCTAGTAATGTGCGATAGTCCAGTCGAGGTCAGTCAGCTCCTCGTTGCTAGCGTTACTAAACACATATGAAAGCAGCACACACTAGAGAAAGAGAGTTAAAAAATAGAATAATTAACACACAAAAGGTAACAAAAACAAGTAATAAATGATCCACGCTTCGCGCGAATAAACCCAGCGCCTCTGGTGGCGCGCACAGAACTATCGTCGCACACGCGACAACCTGACAGTCGCGCACCAAAACTCACACATGTCAGGCTGCTGCGGGAAGATGGCTCATGCCGCAAAATACTGACAGTTTTGCGAACAATTCGGACTCGAATTTTCTGCTTCTATCGGTGGTAACGTCGAACGGGCAGCCAAACCGCGATATCCAATGTTACAGAAAGGAATGCGCCAAGGTTTCGGCCGATATACTATCAATTGGTACTGCTTCCGGCCAACGAGTGAATCTGTTTGCGATTAAGAGCAGGTAGCGTTGGCCGTTGGAAGGCGGCAGCGATCCGATGGCGTCAAAAATGGTTCAAATGGCTCTGAGCACTATGGGACTTAACTTCTGAGGTCATCAGTCCCCTAGAACTTAGAACTATTTAAAACTAACTAACCTAAGGACATCACACACATCCATGCCCGAGGCAGGATTCGAATCTGCGACCGTAGCAGTCACGCGGTTCAGGACTGTAGCGCCTAGAACCGCTAGGCCACTCCGGCCGGCTCCGATGGCGTCAACGTGAACATGTGTGAATTTCACTGTGACGTCGGGGAAATTACCTACTCGCGCATGTACGTGTTTGCGACTTTACTGCGTTGGCACTGGAGACAACACTTCGTCCTGTGTCTACAGTTCTCCTTTGCTCCCGGCCACACGAAGCGAGCATAGATCTCGTACCTGGGTGCCTCATGCTGTGTAGGGATTCGAATGATTGCCGTCGGAAGTTCGGAGGCAGATATGGACGTGGCTTGGCCGTGGACGTATCGCAATAGAGTTGCACGCCGGCGCCAGGAATGTCTACGGGTTGTAGCTGCAATGAAGTATGTGCATCTTGTAACAGGTCTTGCCGTTCTTGGTCTGACCTCTGTGCTTCTTCGAGTGCCACGTAGTCCGGTTTAGAGGCGCTGCCGACGCGAGAGAGACAGTGCGCCACGATGTTGCCGATCCCGGAAACGTGTTGAACGTCCGTGGTGAATTGGGCCATGTATAGCAGTTGATTGTGTTGCCTCGGCGAGCAGTTCAGATTATTTTGTCGGAAGGCGAATGCCAGTGGCTTTTGGTCTGTAAATATTGTGTGTGCCGGACCGAGACTCGAACTCGGGACCTTTGCCTTTCGCGGGCAAGTGCTCTACTATCTGAGCTACCCAAGCACGACTCACGCACCGTCCTCACAGCTTTACTTCTACCAGTTCCTCGTCTCCTACCTTCCAAACTTTACAGAAGTTCTCCTGCGAAACTTGCAGAACTAGCACTCCTGAAAGAATGGATATTGCCGAGATATGGTTTAGCCATAGCCTAGGGGATGTTCCACTCTGCAGCGGAGTGTGCGCTTATATGAAACTTCCTGGCAGATTAAAACTGTGTGCCGGACCGAGACTCGAATTCGGGACCTTTGCCTTTCGGAGTTCGGAAGGTAGGAGACGAGGTACTGGTAGAAGTAAACCTGTGAGGACGATGCGTGAGTCGTGCTTTGTAGCTCAGGTGGTAGAGCACTTTCCCGCGAAAGACAAAGGTCCGGAGTTTGAGTCTCGGTCCAGCTCACAGTTTTACTCTGCCAAGAATTTTCAGTCTCTATTTCGTTCGGCAATGGTAGTGAGCCTGAAGTAGTAATGCGGTGGCCAAAGAAGTCAACTTACGACTCTCTGAAGATACATTTTGTCACTTTCAGCACAATTCCATACTCACTTAGTCGTTGAGAAACCTCGACGAGCCTGCAGGAGTGCCGTGCGGTTCTAGGCGCTACAGTCTGGAGTCGGACGACCGCTACGGTCGCAGGTTCGAATCGTGCCTCGGGCATGCATATGTGTGATGTCCTTAGGTTAGTTAGGTTTATTTAGTTCTAAGTTCTAGGCGACTGATGACCTCAGAAGTTAAGTCGCATAGTGCTCAGAGCCATTTGAACCATTTGAACCAACCTCGACGAGATGATGCGATGTTCTTCTGGCGAGGCTGAGAAGACCAATGACAGGCCTCGCACACTGAATCGACGAACCGTTGCCACGTTTGCGCCGCATTCCGGAGACCGAAAGTCATAGATTTGCTTTAAAATAAGCCAAATGGGGTAATAATGGTTCTCTTCGGTATATTTTCGTCGGCCACCGGAATCTGTGTGTTGGCCTTGGTGCAATCTAGTACACTATACACACAAGCCGCCACACAACGCGCAGTTGAAGTGGTTGAGCAGAGGTATTATGCGGGCGTTCAGTGCTCTGTAGTCCCCAAAAGGCCGCAACTCACCACCGTTTTTGAGGACGAGGTGTAACGGTGAAGATCAGCGGTTGTCAGGCACCATCATTGAGGTTTGATGATGTTATCAAACTCGGCCTTGGCTATCTTCAAACTGTCCGGCGCCAGTCGTCGTGGTCTGCAGTATATCGGCGCCCCTCATTTGTTTCGATATAGTGCGCAGTGTTGTGCCCGCCGTCCTTCGTTATGCCCGTGGCTTCGTTAACGCTGGAAAGTCCTTCAACAGCGCGGTATACTCATCGTCAGTGGCGGTGATCAGCCGGACAGATTGGATGTGTGTCGGCGCCGGAAACAAGCGGCCGTTAGGCCAGTGGTGTGGTCTACAAGGCGGATGTTCGTCATATTTGGCAAAATGTTAAAGTACGCCAAGAAATCCGCTCCTATTATTGGCTCTGCCACATATGCCGCCGTCAAATTCCAAAGGAACCCTGGGCGGAGGCTCAGATCCAGCTCTATTCTGTGCTAGCCGTACGTCGCAATAGGCGAGTTATTCGCGGCCATCAGGTAGAACGACGTACGCGCTCGGCACTGATGTAGCATCGTAGCTGGGTAAATACATAAGTCAGAGCCAGTATCAATCAAGTACTTACAGCCGGTGTGTCGAGCGCTGATGAATAGGCGCTGTGATGTTGGCCGGCAATCGGACGAAGCGCATACATTCAATTGCCCCTGGCATTTGGGAACGCGCAAGGCTTGTTGCAGCGTTGCGCACGTTTCCCGATACGCCTGTGCTACCAGCACACGTTCTTCTGTGCCTCAGGTGACGGCGCAGGCGAGCGGCACGCGGCCCTGGTGCGAGAGCGTCCTCGGTATCTTGGCCGGCTGCGATCTCCAACGGCGCTGCAACACGCAGCGAGCTGGCTAGTCTGTTGCGTCAGCTGATCCACCTCCACCGCTAATGGGCATCGTCCTCAGCTCGCGCTACTGCGGTGGCTGTACACGCGCGCTGCGCGGCTGGTACCGTAATAGGCGCGGGTGAGACGGCATCCAACACCTTGTCGACCAGTTCTGCCACGGCGTCTAACATCTCTGACTGCGTCGCGACAATCGTCTTGATAGGTGGAGGAAAGCGACTGCTTCAGACTGTATGCAGCACATGATCGGGTACGGTACCAGCTTCAATTTTAGTTCTAAGATGCCGCAGATACTATGACGGTCCTCGGTCTCAAATATCTTCTTTAGTTAGTATCTCACGGATGCGCTCTTCTTGTGATGCAGATACGCGGCAGATCCGTTCCGTCTTCAACCGTTCGTATGCATTTCCTTCAGATGGTGCGACGATGATATCTTGCACTTCTGCGGCATACTGCTGCTCTAATCACAAATGGAAATTTAGATGCGTCTGCAGTAACGCCTGAATAAAAAAATTTGCCTCTTCCTGGACAAACCACAGCGCCGGATTTTGTGGCCAGAACGGTGGTAGCCCCACGGCTAGTCTATATACTGCCGGGTTAGTAGCAGCTTGATTCTCATTCATTTTTTACTGGTGTTACGTATGTCAGGCAGACCAGATCACGTCGGGGGCGCCACTTTAGCCACAGTGTAAAGGGATTAGGTCCTGCAACTCTGCCATGTCTGCTACAGAGATGATGTGAACACCGGAATACGTTAAACTAAACAATGGAACTTTATTTTTGTGTGCAGCGCTAAAATACAGAGCTCACGATTCTAGTAATGTGCAATTGTCTAGTCGAGGTCATTCAGTTCTTCGTTGCTAGCGTTCCTAAACACATATGAAAGGAACACAGACTAGAGAAAGAGAGATAAAAAATAGTGTAATTAACGCACAAAAGGTAACAAAAAGAAGTTATAAATGATCCCCGTTTCGAGCGTATAAACCCAGCGCGTCTGCCGGCGCGCACGGAACTATTTACGCACGTGCGAAAACCTGACACTCGCGCACCAACACACACACACACACACACACACACACACACACACATGGTAGACGGCTATGGATCGCTACTGGCTAATAGCTGCTGCTCTTGACCTGAATCTGTGAATAGTCACGTGCGTCACGGCCCACCTCTATTGGAGACGCATGCCGTAATTCTGGTCTATCATGTACATCACACGAAGAACTGCTGGAATTTATTTGGGCATATCCCTCCGATGTCTGTGAGAGTGCTCTATTAACAAGCGTCCTACAATCTGACGGTCGATGCCACTGTACGAGCATCAACCGCCGCCTGTTGCCCTGTGTGGCGTCCCGGTATTAGTGAGCAGCAGCAGTGTAGACAACAGCCACGAGAATCTGTTGAGGTGTACGAGTCAGCACGTTCTACTCTGTGTGCTGTATTCGCATACATCGCCGCTGCTGCCGCGATGATGATGATTCCGTTGTAACGCTTAACTGGAATAAATGTATGTCTTTCATACGGTTTTTCATTAGCACACGCAGCGTCAGTCGGCCTTCACCATCATTCAATGCTTTACCATCCCAGGCTCATATAGAAGCATCAATTATTTAAACAATGAGCTGTTCGTCTGAGGCACATGATTCTCTTTCAGGTTTGTCAATTTTGTGTGGAGAATGAGAAAAACTTATAAGCTGAACATTTGTCTGTAATACACATGAAGAATGAGAAAGTAAGAGATCGTAACATTGCGTTTATTATACATATTGCAGGAATATATACTGGGGTGACAAAAGTCATGGAAACCTCCTAATACCATGTCGGACATCCTTTTGCCCGGCGTAGTGCAGCAACACGGCGTGACATGGACTCAACAGGTCATTGAAAGTCCACTGCAGAAATATTGAGCCATGCAGCCTCTATAGGAGTTTATAACTGCGAAAGTGTTGCCCGTACCGGATTTTGTGCACAAATTCACATGTCGATTATGTCCTATAAATGTTCAATGGGATTCATGTGTGGCGATGTGGGTGGCCGAATCATTTGCTCGAAATGTCCACAATGTTCTTCACACCGATCGCGAACAATGTGGCTAGGTGATACGGCGTAAAGTCATCCATAAAAATTCCATTTTTGTTTGTAAACATGAATTCCATGAATAGCTGTGTACAGTCTCCAGGTGCCGGACATAAAAATTTCCAGTCAATGATCGGTTAAATTTGACCAGAAGAATTCCATGTTCACACATCTCACACCATCATGAAGCAACCACCAGCTTGCACAGTGCCTTATTGACAACTTGGGTACAGTCCGGAACCGCGCGACCGCTGCGGTCGCGGGTTCGAATCCTGCCTCGGGCATGGATGTGTGTGATGTCCTTAGGTTGGTTAGGTTTAAGTAGTTCTAAGTTCTAGGGGACTTATGACCTCAGCAGTTGAGTCCCATAGTGCTCAGAGCCATTTGAACCATTTTTTTTGACAACTTGGGTCCATGGCTTCACGGGTTCTACGCCACACTCGAACACTACATCCGCTCATACCAATTAAAATCGTCACTGATCTGACCAGGCCACGGTTTTCCAGTCGCCTAGGGTCCGATATGGTGACGAGCCGAGGAGAGGAGCTGAAGGCGTTGTCGTGCTGTTAGCAAAAGTACTAGTGTCGGTCGTCTGCTGCCTTAGCCCATTAACGCCAGATTTCGCCGCACTGACCTAGCGTATACGTTCACCGCACCTCCAACAGTGACCTTGGTGGTTATTTCACGCAGTATTGCTTGCCTGTCAGCACTGAAAATTCTACACAAACACCGCCGCTCCGAATCGTTAAGAGAAGGTCAGTCGACCACTCCGTTGTCCATGATGAGAGGTAATGCCTCAAATTTGGTATTCTCGGCACACTCTTGACATTGTGGATCTCGTAATACTGAATTCCCTAACGTCTTCCGAACGGCCACAATCATGTCGGAAACATTTCACATGAATCACCAGCTCCGCCAACGCACTGCACTCTTGTACCGCCATCTGGACACGTAAATATCGCTGTCCCATGCCTTTCGTCAGCTCAGTGTATAGCTCAAACATTAATTTTTACCTGAAAGTAAGGTAGATCTTGGACTTCGATGTATAATATTCTGAACATCTACTATAAGAATAATGTACTCACACGAGGGAAGTATGTTTCTATTTATTGTTGATGTTAGCTTCTCTTTCCATGTAACGTAATTAAAATTACGTATATTTATGTATTAACAAATGTCTTTGTCGGAAAGAAGCAAAAGTTAGCAGCACCTGTCATTTATCTATAATACCTTCACACTACTCGTAGTTCGGCTGACTGTTAGCTACCAACAGTTAGTTTACTAGTATGGAACACCGTTGAGAGAAATAAGACTACCGATTCAGATACCGCGCTTTCTAGCACGCAGCTGCGGGATTCGGAGAGGCGCACCGATCCCGCATCGAATCCACCTGATCGGTGAAGGACGAGGGCTGGTGTGACGACCATCTAGGCGGTTTCCCACATCTGACTATGTGAATACTGGGATGGTACCCATGTCGTATATACGTTACACGATTGGTGAAAATTTAGAAAAAAAAATGGTTCAAATGGCTCTGAGCACTATGGGACTTAACATCCGTGGTCATCAGTCCCCTATACTTAGAACTACTCAAACCTAAGGACATCACACACATCCATGCCCGAGGCAGGATTCGAACCTGCGACCGTAGTGGTCGCGCGGTTCCGGACTGAAGCGCCTAGAACTGCTCGGCCACCGCGGCCGGCAAAATTTAGAAAAGTTTCAGACACTTCCACAATTGCTAACACCACACGCAGGAAAATGGAACACACTGATTCCCTCCTGGGGAGAAATGGGTGGCGACAGAAAGGACATCCAGTTACCCCCTACCATTAACAATGCTAAATCCAGTTTAACATTTCGACCCTCTCAATGACAAGGCTACGAGAAAAAATAAATAAAGAAGTTGCGAGGTTTAAGTGTGACAAGGTCTCATGGATTTCCTATTTGCCAGATGTGCCCCATTTAGTTGCTCATTTACAAATAGGTCCGATCTAAACCTTTTTAATTCATGTAATTTAATTTTGAACGTGTTTTAGCTCTTGTCAAATAGCAGGTAATACTGCCCTGCTTCCTGGATGAAAATCGTCTTCATACGCCGTGCGAAGTCTTCTCCTCCGCTGAAAGAGATCCATGCTCCAGGTGGTAGCCTCTGGAGGCACGACTTGCCTGCCATACTGTTGCTCTCCTACCAATGGAAAGACTGTTGAATAATCGACAGCGAGCAAGGAGGCTCTGTCGGATTCGTGCGAAGAATTGCCTTTAGATATGGACGTAGCTGATTTTTAAGTTTTACTCCAAAGTTGAGACAAATCTCCAGCCGAGCGGTTCTAGGAGCTACAGTCTGGAACCGCGCTACCGCTACGGTCGCAGGTTCGAATCCTGCCTCCTCGCGCATGGATGTGTGTGATGTCCTTAGGTTAATTAGGTTTAAGTAGTTCTAAGTTTTAGGGGACTGCTGACCTCAGAAGTTAAGTCCCATAGTGCTCACAGCCATTTGAACCATTTTGAACCCAGATTAATTCTGTACTTAACAGTCTTATGAGACTCCAGAATTTTATCTTTCTATCTATTTTTGTAGCAAGGCAGATATCACTGTTTTAATTAACATATATTTTCTGTTTAAAAATGGGGCTGACTTGGCTGTTCAGTAGTATAGCCCGTCCCAGTTTTCAGGATTTGCCTTCCCTGTGGATGTGCCGTATATACTGCAAATATCCATACGATCCTGAAGCTGACAGAGCATTTAAGGTGTCTTCAGAGCAAACAGTTGTGAAAAGACAGGATTGGGCCACACCATCCTCATTTATCTCCAGTTCTAATTTATAAGTTAAAGCATATATAAATTTTTTGTTAATATTCTCATTCAGATATCAAAGGTAAGAATATGACAGTGTGACAAAAAATGTCAGTTTTGCCTAAACGGAACTCCCCTTCAAAACCTTATTATTCAGATGATGGTATTTACTGTCCTGATTGTATTGTTATCAGTAGTTTTAGTAGAAATTAAGTAGTTCTAAAGTTATTGTAATTATAAAATTTCGTACGTACGGCCAGCTAGCCATAGAAACATCGTGAGCTAATACGTTAAATCCAAAGGAAAGATCCGAATCATTACAAAGAGTAATTTCCTCTGATTTCAGCAATGTAATTATATTTGCACAAACTTAATCAGCTTATGGAACATCGGGAATTAGAGATTTCAGCCAATCCAAATTTCGGAACTGATTATGCCCAAAGTACTGTAACATTCCCGGATTAAGTCACATTCTTTCGGTAATCTGAAGTTTCTGCATCCAACGACACCCGTTATGTGCGACAACCTTCGCTAATTAAGAATTACATACTTTTCAATAGATATATTTCATTCTTAAATGTGGATGTCAGTGGATCCCAGTGCATACACATAGTTTGGTTCTGTATATTTTAATAACTACTATTCTATCCATTATTTATTAAACCAAACTTGATCATAGTTTCTACAGCCAGTTAGGGACGAACATTTTAAGCAAAGCGATTTTCAAACTCTAACTTAATAACTAAAATTGCTTAATATTCTAGCGCGAGTCTCTATAAGGCCGATGCTCACGCCATTTCAGCCAGTCTACGTACAGTCTTAGAACTGACTTCACTTCCGTCCGTACGTGTAGAGTCTCAGCTTTGCTTTCACAAGTCTTAGCATTACACTGATCGAGTCATTGGCTTTCATTTGTTCTTCATCACGCATCACGGTTCGATTATAGAAAAGTATGCTTTATATAAAGCAACCTCGGGAACCGTTATATCGCAATATAATGTTGCATAAGCCCAATACCGTGTGAACTCATCTGCAAGTTGTGAGCAGTACCTGTTACAATGTGGTTAAACTCTTTGCGTAGATGTTCAGTTATTGCCTCTGTATGTTGTGGGAAACTTATTAACGTTTCATGAGCCTGTAATATACTTCAGAACTGCTCAGATGGTTGTTAATGAAATGATATTGCCGTTATTAGCAATGACTTGTAATAGTTATTTGTATAAAGACTAGGAAAAAAAACGTGATATTTAATACTATTTTGCGTGATTCGCAAATGTCCGTTTCCCTTAACTGTTAGAAACATTTGAACTATGTGAGACCTGGTCGTCATCTATAGGAAATCAGTTGCATAAATATACATAGGAAGAATTTTCGATATCAAACTGTAAGACAACTGTTTGTATTTTGTTTAGTTGGACGTAGAATACTACCACATGAGTTTTTATGAGTTTTTAGATGGTCAACCAGCGTGTGTGCTCAGCTACCGAATATGGATAGTTCTACAGGTAGGTGACCAAACGTGACACAGTTTCTCATCAGCTCCGATTCCCTTAGTGCCCTGCAATCATTACAGCAAAAGTACCCAGTAGAGACAATAGGACACGTGGAAACCGTGGTACGCAGTCAACGAGATCTGTCATTCAATGAGGCCTTCAGGGCTGTCATCTCGCTTTTGAGTCAGAGAGATATGAACTGTGGAAGGGGAAGTGCAGGAGGAGATTAGTATTTAACGTCCCATTGACATCGAGGTCATTAGAGACGGAGCGCAAGCTTAGATTATGGAGGATGGGGAAGGAGATCGAACGTTCCCTTTCAATGGAACTATCCCGGAATTTGCCTGAAGCTATTTTGGGAAATCACAGAAAAGCTGAATCAGGATGGCCGGAAGCGAGTTCGGACCGTCGTCCTCCCGAATGCGAGACCAGAGTACTATCCACTGCGCCACCTCGCTCGGTGGGACGAGGAGTTCCTGGCAGAGACAGGCAATAAGCCGCATTACTTGAAGCAGAATATCGGGCCATGGCGTTCCTGATATCGGTCACTCCGGTGGAATTAAGTAACCGTGACTCACCTCCGAATAAGTCACTGTTCCCTAGCACATGGCCTCATTCGCCGGCGAGAGGACCCACACCTCCTGTGATGCCTGTTGGCCTGCAGTCACAATACACATCGTTTTCTGTTAGTACACATTGTAACATGTAGACAGGGAGAAACAATTCAAGTGGGGATTTGTTCTCTTTTGTTGCTGGCATCAGGAATATTATAGTGAATATTTTAAGCTCTTGTGAAGTGTCATTACTACTGAGTAAGTCTTTTGCTTGGATATCTTTGTGTGAAAACTCTTAAAACTTCTTAAATAAAACCAATGCTATTAACATTCCAAATATTTATCCTTCATATCTACATATCGGTAGCCCTCTGCCACTAGGAGACTACGAAATGATAGCACGTAACGTGGCGGTGTGTTGCGTAACTACTGGCACCTTCTGAGACTATGAGTCTGTCTATGTACAGAGCGATGTCCACTGGCACAATATTTTCCACTCCAGCGAGAAGAGACAGTTCTTTATGGCACATACAGCGTGCTCAGTTCAAAGCGACGCATGTAACGAAAGATCTTTTATACGCAGATCACATTGTAGACGTGCAGGTTCCCACCTGTTAGAATGAAGGTTTTGTGTGTTGTGTAGCGATTAGCTCATTCAGTTTTAGTTTGTGGTTGAGCCAGCTACTTTTATCTACTGTGATCAATATTTCACTTCTCCCTCAACGTTATTTTTTATTATGTGTGCTTGAAACCCAGATGTTGAGCTATTAAAATATCGTTTCACCACCATCATAATGTTTGATATATTTTGCAGAACAGAAGACAACCCATGCATGGTAATTTGTCGATATTTGTTGCTAGGCTGCAAATCTATCATCCGTAACCCAAACAAATTATAAAAATGGATGTACATACACTATGTGACCAAAAGTATCCGGATACTTGGCTGAAAATAACTTACAAGTTCGTGGTGCCCTCCATCGGTAATGCTGGAAATCAATACGGTGTTGGCCCACCCTTAATCTTGATGACAGCTTCCACTCTCGCAGGCGTAAGTTCAGTCAGGTGTTGGAAGGTTTCTTGGGAAATGGCAGCCCACTCCTCATGGAGTACTGCACTGAAGAGAGGTATCAATATCGGTCGGTGAGGCCTGGCACGAAGTCGGCTTTCCAAAACAGCCCAAAGGTGTTCTATAGGATTCACGTCAGGACCCTGTGCAGTCCTGTCCATTACAGGGATGTTATTGTCGTGTAACCACTCCGCCACAGGCCGTGAATAATGAACAGGTGCTCGATCGTGTTGAAAGATACAATCGCTATCTCCGAATTACTCTTCACCAGTGGGAAGCAAGAAGGTGCTTAAACATCAATATAGACCTGTGCTGTGATAGTGCCTCGCAAAACAACAAGGGGTGCAGACCCCCTCCATGAAAAACATAACCACACCATAACACCACCGCCTCCGAATTTTACTGTTGGCACTACAAACGCTGGCAGATGATGTTCACCTGGCATTCACCATATCCACACCATGCCATCGGATCGCCACAATGTATACCGTGATTCGTCACTCCACACAAGGATTTTCCGCTGTTTAATCGTTCAATGTTTTTGTGCTGTAGGAATCTCTTCACGTTTCCACTTAACTATCACATCGGAAGCAGTGGACTTAGGGATGAGTAGGAGTATGGAAATCTCGCGTACAGATGTATGACACAAGTGACCCCCAATCACCTGACCACGTTCGATGTCCGTGAGTTCCGTGGAGCGCCCCATACTGCTCCGTCCCGATATCTAATGACTACTAAAGTCGCTGATATAGAGTGCCTGGCAGCAGGTGGCAGCACAATGCACCTAATTTGAGAAACGAACGTTTGTTTGGACGTCCCGATACTTTTGATACCATCGTGTATGTATGTATCTGTGTTCCCCATCTCCTCCTAAATAACTGGACCAATTTCAACCAAACTTGGTAAATATATCATTCATCTTCCGGAAGAAAACACTGTGAGGCTAGGAACCGCCAACCTATTAAAGGGAGGTGAAAAAGCAGTATAGCTCACGACGCGAGAACACCCACATTTTAGTGATCTACTGTTTGAGAATGAGAGCACTACGACACTTGCAACATACTCATAATTTCAAACTTTTACGAAACTTTTTCTCGCTGACGACTCCCACAAAACGATGAAAGGAAAGAAGTTTATCACTTATTAGTAAATGCAATCGTGATGTCGTTTGCAGAAAGTATTCACATATATTAATGAATGTAGTAGAAAGATTACGTCATGGTGCGACACTTAGTTCATGAGATAAACTGAAGTGCCAAAGAAACTGGTTTTGGCATGCGTATTCGAATACAGATATATGTAAACACGCAGAATATATGGGGCTGCGGTCGGCAACGCCTATATAAAATATAACACGTGTCTGGCGCAGTTATCATATCGGTTACTGCTACTACAATTGCAGGTTGTCAAAATTTAAGTGAGTTTTAATGTGGTGTTATAGTCGGCGCAAGAGCGATGGGACACAGCATCTCCGAGGTAGCGTTGAAGTGGGAATTTTCCTGTACGACCATTTCACGATTGTACCGTCAATGTCAGGAATCCGGAAAAACGTCAAATCTCCAACATCGTTGCGGCGGGAATAAAATCCTGCAAGAACCGGACCAACGACGACTGAAGAGACGCGTTCAATGTGACAGAAGTGCAACGCTTCTGCAAATTGCTGCAGATTTCAATGCTGCGCAATCAAAAAGAGTCAGCGTCCAACCGTTCAACGAAACATCATTGAAATGGGGTTTCGGAGCCGAAGGTTCTCTCGTGTACCCTTGATGACTGCACGACACACAGCTTTACGCCTCGCCTGGGCCCGTCAACACTGACATTGGACTGTTGATGATTGTAAACACGTTGTCTGGTCGGACGAGTCTCGTTTCAAATTGTATCGAGCGGATGGACGTGCCCGGGTATGGAGACTACCTCATGAATCCTTGGACGCTGCATGTCAGCAGGGGACTGTTGAAGTTGGTGGAGACTCTGTAACGGTATGGGGCGTGTGCAGTTGGAGTGATATGAAACCCCTGATACGTCTAGATAGGACTCTGACAGGTGACACGTATGTGAGCATCGTGTCTAATCACCTTTATCCATTCATGCCCATTCTACATTCCGACGGACTTGGGCAATTCCATCAGGACAATGCTACATACCACACGTCGAGAATTGCTACAGAGTGGCTCCAGGAACACTCTTCTGAGTTTAAACACTTCCGCTGGCCACCAGACTCCACAGATGTGAACATTATTGAGCATATCTGGGATATCTTGCTACGTGCTGTTCAGAAGAAATCTCCACCCCCTCGTACTCTTACAAACTAATGGACAGCCCTGCAGGATTCATGGTGTCAATTCCCTCCAGCACTAGTTCAGACGTTAGTTGAGTCCACGTGATGTCGTGTTGCTGCACTTCTGCGTGCTAGCGGGGGCCCTACACGATATTAGGCAGGTGTACCACTTTCTTTGGCTCTTTAGTCTATGACGCTATAAACATTTAATACCTAAAAACTGCAGCATAATGCAAGACGTTTACATTTATTACTTCTTGCTACAAGTTCTATTCGCAACACATTCCGCAGACAGCATCAACACATGACGCTTAATTTGCCTACAAAAATATATCATTGTACGCCGTCAAATACTGAGATGTCTGAAAAACTGACGCATTATGCATGGCGTTTTAATTTAGTACCGTACTTCTTTGTCCTTAACTCTATTCACAGCATATTTCACACTTGGCATTCACATATGCCAGTGAAGTTACCTCGAAAAGATATCGCATCACTACTCATAGTTTAGTTTAGGAGATATGATGCAATAAATACTGAGTTGTGTGAGCAAATGCCACATCGCGCATGACGTTTTAATTTATTCCCTCTTTACTGCTAACTCCGGGCCAACGGCCTTTCCACAGTGGTAACACCGGTTCCCGTCAGATCACCGAAGTTAAGCGCTATCGGGCTGGGCTAGCACGTGGATGAATGACCATCCGGTCTGCGGAGCGCTGTTGGCAAGCGGGGTGCACTCAGCCCTTGTGAGACAAACTGAGGAGCTACTTGATTGAGAAGTAGCGGCTCCGGTCTCGGAAACTGACATACGGCCGGAAGAGCGGTGTGCTGACCACACGCCCCTCCATATCCGCATCCAGTGACGCCTGTGGGCTAAGGATGACACGGCGGCCTGTTCTGGCGGAGTTTAGTTTAGTTTTTTTACTACTAACTCCATTCGCAGACAGTATCCACACATGTTGTTGAACGAACCTAGAAAAAAATATATCATTATATGAAATAGTTCGGAATATACGACGTCATAAGCATTGAGATGCGTGAAAATCAAACTACAGGGTGAATTTCGGTAGACGTACTGGTGTAGTATGTGCACAGATGTATGTTAAATATGTGTGACATAGATATAACATAAGTGTAAGTGAGCAAGAGCACGACAAGAAGGCTTATCTAAAGTCCTGGAACGATATAAAAAAAAATTTGAACACGTATTAGTCACAGTCTTGAAAGAAATACTGTAGGAGTACGAACAACGAACCTGCTGTTTGGGTGAGAATGATAACATGCGGAGAGATGGCAAAATGAGGATATCTGACAGACATTGAGGAGCAGGAGGAGTTAGACACAGATAGTAAGAGGAGGAGGAGATGGACAGAGATAGGGGAAGGGTAAATGGACAGAGAGAGAGGAGAGGAGGCGATGGATGGATGGGGAGTGGAAAGGGGAAGAGATGGAAGGAGATAGGGGAAAAAGAAACCGACAGAGGGATATGGAAGGAGGGGATGAACAGACAGAGTGGGAGGAGTGAATAGACAGAGAAAGGGAAGAGGAGGAGGTGCACAGAAAGAGGGGAGACTAGAAGATGGACACAGAAAGGAAAGGGAACGAGATTAGTGGGTATAGGGGGAGGGGTAGATGGGCAGAGAGAGGGGGAAGGTGGAGAAGGTAGACAGATGGGAAGGAGAGAATTGACAGGAGAGGGGAGATGAGAAGGAATTACTGGGGCGAACAGGAAATGAACAGAGAGGGAAGGAGCAGATAGAGGGCAGAGCAGGCTGACAGTGAGATGGGGAGGACGAGATAGGCAGAGAGAGAGGCGAAACAAGGCGGACAGAGAGTGGGGGTGAAGAAGGTGGACAGAGAGAAAGGGTGGGGGAGATGAGCAGTGAGATGAAGAAGTTTATGTGTTGGACAGGGATAGGAGGATGGACAGAGAGAGGAGGGAGAGAGGTAGATAAAGAGAGGGTGTGGTTAGAGAGAGGGGCAAAAGAAGGTGGATAGAGAGAGGAGGCAAGACGAGATGGACAGAGATATAGCGAAGGAGGAAATGGACCGAGAGAGGACATGGACAATCGCCATTTTCTTAGCTGGTATTCAATAAAATTTCACTGACTGCATTGAAAAAAAAAAAAAAAAACGAATATTGGCTCTCAAAGAAACAAAACGAAAGTGGCTGTAGTAGTGTGTATAGAAAATGAGCAGTTTTTAAGTTGCGGACGGAATTATAGAACAGAGCAGCGATATTTGTTGTGATGTTTATTAGTTACTGAGGACTTTTGATTCAGTTTCAATAAAATCTGTATTAAAAGCCGCTGAGAAATTACATACGGATTCTCTCTATATTAGCGTCCTGAAGAGCATATGGATCACTGCTACAGTTTCCATCTGAACTGATTAGAGCACTGCGCAATTCAACCTTTAAACAGGAGTTAGTTAAGAAACTTTCATGTAGCCGGAACTATTCTTATCACCCATAATGGATGTTTTCAGATATTTACAGTGCGAGGAAAGTGAAGGCATATACGGTAATGAAAGTTCCATAATTTCATTTCGCTGTTGAAACGATACTCTATCCCATTACCGCAGGTAAACATCAATAACGAATGGAGCTTTAATCGAAAGAAATTGTATTAGAGCTGAAAATCGATTAGAATCACAGTAAAATAGGGTATAATGAAAGCATCAAAGAACTTAACAAAGAAATCACAGAACCTGGTAATGAATTTTTGTATTTACGCCAACTGGAACCAACTGCTGGGTGGACAGCAATACAATTAAACGCAAGAGTAAACTATGCATTATGTTAATGGACTTTCCTTCGTGGGGGACCACAGCTACATAGAATGTTTTGAAAGAAAGTTCGGCTATTTTACTGTTAATTGTTCTTTTATTTTACACAATCATTATTTCACCATTTGGAGACATTCTCAAGTACATGCTGAACTGTCTGTAACATTTCATCGTCCTTGATAAATGCAGATCACAGGACTGTATTAGACATTAATACTGTATGTTAATTGTTGTGGACTGACAAGACAGCCAGTCCACTGCGACGGCTAACCGAAAGGCACGCGCTTAAACTCACGCAGGCTGGCGTGAGGTCTGAAACAGGATACGTAATGAATGCTATAAAGAAAAGTACGTAGCTGCTGGAATACTTAACTTTAATCCACAATTGGTGAACATTGGTCTTGTTACTGTACATGCTTCATTAGATACATATATCAAAGGATAAATGGCGCCTTGCTAGGTCGTAGCAATTGACTTAGCTGAAGGCTATGCTAACTATCGTCTCGGCAAATGAGAGCGTAATTCTCAGTGAACCATGGCTAGCAACGTCGGCTGTACAACTGGGGCGAGTGCTAGTAAGTCTCTCTAGACCTGCCGTGTGGCGGCGCTCGGTCTGCAATTACTCACAGTGGCGACACGCGGGTCCGTCTTATACTAGCGGACCGCGGCTGATTTAAAAGGCTACCACCTAGCAAGTGTGGTGTCTGGCGGTGACACCACATTAATGATTTCCCATTATGTACAGTGTCAGCCACATTGTGTATCTTGCGTATGTGCTCCTAAACTGTTATGCAAGTGGTCAATAGGTATAGAAATATGTTTCTTCGACGAAGAAATGTCACAGACAGTTCAACATGCACTTGAGAATGGCTCCAAAGGCCGAAATCATGACTCTGTAAAACAAATGAATCATTAACAGTCAAATGGCGGAAATTTCTCTCAGAAATATACATTATGTGCTTTCGGTAAAGGGAAATGGCATTTTCAAAGAGCATTTTCTTGTGAGTCTAAAATGAAAGGTTTACCATCAGTTTAATTATCAGTTTGAACTAATGACCGTGGTAAATGAACTGTTAATGAGTGGACGATGTTCAGTGTGGAATGAAGATAAATTCGTTGTAAATTAGGAAAGCCAGGGAAACAGTCAAATGGATAAGACGTTCTTGACGTGTCTCTTACCATTCATATCTGTCACTCCGACGGGGTGAAGATGCGACCACCCGCTTCCGATTATGCTTCGTAGTCCGGGGGGAGGATCGACCAATTTGTGAGGCTTGCGGTGTACAAATCAGTACACAGCGAAATTTCACTTAGTGCATTTCATAATCTGACGAGAATGCAGAAGGAAACTTAAGGTAATTTTAGCGACCGATGAGTCGAGTTCGGAGTGTGGATTCCAGGCCAAGCTTCTAGGCTCGGGGTTTGTGTGTGCTGCAGAGTGGCAGGCTCGTCTTTTTCAAGTCCGTATTGAACATGATTGTCACACGCACACACTCTCTCTCATTGCGTGTGTGTTGTTTTTAGTGGATTTTTATTTTAATTAATGTTCATTTTTGGTGTTTTTTCACTAATAACTACAGTCGTTACATAAGAGATTTTAGCATGTGCGCAAAGAACCATGTCCTCGAACCCTCAAACCAGTATACAGTCAACATGTAGTTAAATGGATCAGAGAATGGAGCGGCGTGGTAGACGTAATTCTGCTTTTAAGGGAACGGAGATGTGGCTGGGCGGTACGAGTAGCTGTATGAATGAATAGTCAAAAGATCAATTATTAAATTCTTTTCTGTATTCCAAAACGTAAGAAGAGGCAGAGAAGAAAATCGGTGTATGATGTGAAAACGTGATTGACCAGTATGGATGTATACGGCTGAAGCGCGAGGTGTGTAGGTGCCTTTATCCAGCAGTGCGTGGGAAACGACAGATAATGATTGTATTGATGACTATAGCTATTAATATAAAGCAAAAGTATCAGAAGATGCATGATCGAACGCCGCAGGATAGTCTTTACATCATCTCCCCTTGCAGGTGATGGGATGTTTCTCTGCGAAGTATCTGGGCAACGGAAAACTGTCTCGGTGTCACCGGAAAAGACAATGACTTTTCGGAAAAAATATGTATGGATGTGCGGATGGATGAATATGTAGCATAACATTTCGTAATCTCGGTGGCTGTATATCACGTATTTAATACACAGTATTGCTGTGTCACTGCCACTGTCCTAGTCTATATTGGTGGCGGATTATCTCACACCAATACAGATTTAGACGAAAAATAACTACTAGAGTTTTCACACTTACATTGAGTTTATCGTCAGGAAGACTGACACACCAATAATAAAAAACACTAACTAAAAAATGGTTCAAATGGCTCTGAGCACTATGGGACTTAACTTCTAAGGTCATCAGTCCCCGAGAACTTAGAACTACTTAAACCTAACTAACCTAAGGACATCACACACATCCATGCCCGAGGCAGGATTCGAACCTGCGATCCTAGCGGTCACGCGATTCCATATTGTAGTGCCTAGAACCGCTCGACTATCCTGGCCGGCAAACACTAACTGACATTTAGTCCAAACAAAAATAAATTCTCTAACATAATATTATGATTGCCACAGTCAAATACATTGAACATTCTCTAAGAAATCCCAACCTGTTATGCTTCACAATTTACGTTTATTATGTTGATTGTGTGTTCAGCGAAAGAATAAATAAATGTCTTGCTAAAAATATCCTTTCAAAATTAGAGCTGTAACTAAGCCAGTACCTCATTATTCTACAGTTGGATAAATAACTCCAATAAAAGTTTAATGGCTCTGTGTAAGAAGGAGCCTTATAGATACTGAAACATACGGAATTAAAATTTTTATCAAAAGTCCAAACAGTGTTGAGCCTGTTTTAGAAATCGCCGTGTGTACATGCTGTTCTATTACTGCAGATAACAGCATAGCCAATTCTTTGTCTTTTAATATAAATGCTGTCAACCCCATAGCTAATGTGCAATTAAAAAAAATTGTTCAAATGGCTCTGAGCACTATTGAACTTAACATCTATGGTCCTCAGTCCCCTAGAACTACTTAAACCTAACTAACCTAAGGACAGCACACAACACCCAGTTATCACAAGGCAGAGAAAATCGCTGACCCCGCCGGGAATCGAACCCGCGAACCCGGGCGTGGGAAGCGAGAACACTACCGCACGACGACGAGCTGCGGACTGCATTTTAAAGAGGCCTGATGATATTCATGAGTCGAGAAGTAGAAGGAATTTTAAGCCCATTAAATTTTGTATTTATTGATTCATCAGAGAACATTTTTCCGTATACTTCTTCACTACTTGAACCAACGTACGTTTCAAAGGTTGATTATATAGACTACACATCTAATCTCTTTAGTCATGTTTCTGTTTTATTAAACATAAGAAGTTCCACGTATATAACTTCTTTGTCTCACTCTAGGACTCGAGTATTCCATGTTGATTTTATTGTATTGTTGAAGCCTCCAGGTGTCACATTTATAATTTCTTACAACTGTTCTTAGTATGTTAAAATACTATTTATGAGCTGTGGTGTGTATTACAGCAGACTGACATGCTTATCAAATAGCTACATTGGCTAGCACGTTTGGCAAAAAGCCAAAACATGTACAAAACTATCAGAAAATGTACCAACTGTAGGGCCACATTGTCGGCAGTGTCCTTTGTCAGGAGTAGCGAGTTCAGCGAACTGCTTCAGTGGTTCCACCGCGGCAATTACAGATAGTACAGCTTTTACCGAGTACGCCCAGTTGGCGACAAGTGCAAAAGTTCCGTTCGGATACTGTGGAAACTGCTTCTGAAGGACTTGGAGTTCAAACGAGAAAGGGTAGTCTCACCAAGTAGAGGAACTTCTGTGTGCCTGCTGCGGCACGCAGGTGAGTGCAGGGAGCGGCTGTTCGCAGACGGCGCGTGCGCAGGCGCAGACGTGGCCAATAAAACAGATTTACAGCGGCGGCGCGGGCCGCGTGTTTTCCCATCGACAGCGCATCAGTCTCACTTTATCGCTCTCCGCACCTTTGGAGCAATTATCGCCGCAATAGAATTGTTCCACCTGCTGCTCCGCCCTGTGTGCTTCCCTGTGAAAAAGTTTTGGGCTGTAAAAGCCACCATTCACAAAGCTTGGCCACTGTATATTTCGCAAAAGCTCCAACGAGAGCACGTTTTAACTTACGCGAAGCAAAATACGACTTTGACGCTATATAGATGCTGTAAGACCGTATATAGTGAATTCCGAACAGTCAGTTGCACTCGACCCCGTGCGCTTCTTTCTTATCGCTGCAGTAAAAGAAAATACGAGTATTAATTGGACGCCCACGCAGCACGCGTTGTCAGTTGTAAAATGTACGAAGAGAACATGAATCTGTACTCATGTGTAGATAAACTGCCCACTTTTACTTCAATAAAATTCTTCAGGGTATCAGACCGCATCGTCATAATTTTAAAATGCGCCAACGTTTCGGCCAGCGTTGCAGCTAGCCTTCATCAGGGCCTTACGTTAACTGCTAAATGAACACACTTGGATTCCTTAAATAGCTGCACGAGAAAACCGTGTCGTTACTTGATTGGCTGTACTAGGAGGAGGAGGAGGGGTGAAAGGTATGCTTTATTGGTGTTTCCTTTATTATCTGTTATTGGCTGAAATAGCTGTTTTCTATTGGTCTTTATATTAATCCACCCCATTGGAGGAGACGGACGAATAGCGAACAGGTGATGGCTGTGACGTCACACTGTTTCCATGCTGTCCAGAAACCGGCTGCGGCGTGCCATTGCTTTGTGTGCTCGCGACCACTACTGTGGCTCTCCGCGTGTCCGCATGGGCCGCCTCGGCTCTGCCGCCGCTCCGTAGCCCTGCTATTGCAGGCAGCCAAGACCTCGGAAGCTTGTACCCGTCCTCTCTATTCATGTTGGCGGGTCTTTTGGCTATTTCTATCGCCTCTCTAATCTTTCTTTTGAAAGTGAGAGGCTGTTTCGCCAGGACGCGGGCTTCTTGAAAAAATATTGGTTTCCCGCACTCGTCTCGGTGTTCCGCCACTGCTGACTTAGTGTGTTGTTTCAGGCGGATATATCTTTCATGTTCCGAGAGCCTAGTGCTGATCGGACGTCCCGTCTCACCTATGTAAACTAATCCACACGCACAACCAATTTCATACACGCCAGCTGTGTGTAGTTTGTCAGCTGCATCCTTGGTAGAACCGAGCATGTCTGATATTTTGTTTCTGCTTCGGAAAATTGGTCTGATGTCGGCTTTTCGTAGTATTTTGCCAATACGTTCGGTGACCCCTTGTACATATGGTAACACAGCAGTGCTCTGTGCCTCCTTCTGCTCTTCCCTATTAGTCTTCTCCCTTGTCGACATGGTGCTGTCTATCATCTGCTTCCCATAGCCATTAGTTCCGAAGATGGACCTGAGGTGTTCAAGTTCTGTCTTCAGATGTTCTTCGTCGCTTATCCTGTACGCTCTCTTCGTTAGCGTGTGCAGGGCGGACTTCTTCTGCGTGGGGTGATGGTGGGAGGAGGCGTGAAGGTACCTGTCCGTATTGGTTGGTTTCCTGTACACTTTGTGGCCAAGTTTACCATCAGGTTTTCGATAAACTTCCACGTCGAGAAAAGGCAGCACCCCATTCTTCTCTGTTTCCATTGTAAACTGGATTTTTCTATGCTGTTGGTTAAGGTGCTTGTGGAAGTTCTGTAACTCCTCTTCTCCGTGGGGCCAGATGACGAAAGTATCATCGACATAGCGAAGCCAACAATTTGGACGTAATGGTGCGGACTGGAGGGCTGTATCCTCAAATGCCTCCATGAAAATTTCTGCTGCGATAGGCGATAGGGGTGAGCCCATAGCTACACCGTCAGTTTGTTCATAAAATTGACCTCTCCACCTGAAATAGGTGGTCGTCAGACAGTGGCGCACAAGCTCACTTACATCAGGTGCCACGCGTTCTTCTAGGATGTTCACAGTATCTGACACTGGGACATTCGTGAATAGGGATTTGACGTCGAAGCTAACCATCAGATCTTGGTCCGTAACACCCATTTCCTTTAGGAGAGACACGAAGTGAGTGGAATCCTTAACGTAGGACTCGGTTTGATGCACTAGGTGTCGGAGCCTAGGTGCCAGTTCTTTCGCTAGGTAGTAGGTCGGCGAATTTATACTGTTTACTATGGGCCTTAAGGGGAAGTCGGTTTTGTGTACCTTCGGTACACCATATATCCTTGGTGCCTGTGTCACTTGCGGGATGAATCTTCTGGCCTTGTCGAAATTGATTCTGGAGTGCTTGAGCAGTGCCTGCGTCGTTTTGATTACCTTGGCCGTCGGATCTCCCTGAAGTTTCTTGTAGATAGGTTCTGCGAGAATATCTTCCATTCGTTTGTTGTAATCAGTCGTGTCCAAGACTACAGTGGCGTTGCCCTTATCTGCCTGTACCACTACTAAGTGGGGGTTGTCCCTGAGTTCCTTAATGGCATGGTATTCCTCAGCGTTGATGATTTGCTTCGGTGGCTTTGCTTTATTCAGAACTCTGACCGTTTCCTGCCGGATCTTCTCCGCCTCGGCCTGTGGCAGATGACGTACCGAAGCCTCTACGGATTCTATGATATCTTCTTTTGGAACTCGCTTAGGTGCGACTGCGAAATTCATCCCCTTGGCCAGGATTGCTGTGGTTGCTTCGCTCAAGGTGTGGCTGGAGAGGTTGACCACTGTCCGTCGCCTGTCCAGCGTCAATGTTTCGTCCGTGGCTTTCTGTTGTAGTTTGTCGTACTTTCTCATCTGGCGGTTAGTAATACTATTGCTGGTCCTTGATGCTTGCTGAGAGGTTAACCTGTCGACTTTATCCCAGTCTTCCATCTGAAGTTTTCCGGCCAGAAATAGGTGCAGATCACACAAATTCCTGTTGTGAGCATCGAGACTTATGCGGATGTGGCGAATCCTTTCCCGTAGCAATGCTTTACTGGCGTTAACACAGATATTCCTCACCTTGTTCGTTTTTATGTGAGAAGTCAACCACAAAGAATACGGCACAACACTCGTGTCTCTGCATCTCTCCAAAAAAGCAAGGTCATTCAGCAGTTTACATCTTTTTAAACGCAGTGCTTCTAACTTCTTGATGTTTCCGTGGATTTCCTGCCCATACAGGTTGGTTAAATGTAAGCGTAGGCTTCCGCGGCCGTTGTCTTCTTCAATAAAATTCTTCAGGGTATCAGACCGCATCGTCATAATTTTAAAATGCGCCAACGTTTCGGCCAGCGTTGCAGCTAGCCTTCATCAGGGCCTTACGTTAACTGCTAAATGAACACACTTGGATTCCTTAAATAGCTGCACGAGAAAACCGTGTCGTTACTTGATTGGCTGTACTAGGAGGAGGAGGAGGGGTGAAAGGTATGCTTTATTGGTGTTTCCTTTATTATCTGTTATTGGCTGAAATAGCTGTTTTCTATTGGTCTTTATATTAATCCACCCCATTGGAGGAGACGGACGAATAGCGAACAGGTGATGGCTGTGACGTCACACTGTTTCCATGCTGTTCAGAAACCGGCTGCGGCGTGCCATTGCTTTGTGTGCTCGCGACCACTACTGTGGCTCTCCGCGTGTCCGCATGGGCCGCCTCGGCTCTGCCGCCGCTCCGTAGCCCTGCTATTGCAGGCAGCCAAGACCTCGGAAGCTTGTACCCGTCCTCTCTATTCATGTTGGCGGGTCTTTTGGCTATTTCTATCGCCTCTCTAATCTTTCTTTTGAAAGTGAGAGGCTGTTTCGCCAGGACGCGGGCTTCTTGAAAAAATATTGGTTTCCCGCACTCGTCTCAGTGTTCCGTCTCTGCTGACTTAGTGTGTTGTTTCAGGCGGATATATCTTTCATGTTCCGAGAGCCTAGTGCTGATCGGACGTCCCGTCTCACCTATGTAAACTAATCCACACGCACAACCAATTTCATACACGCCAGCTGTGTGTAGTTTGTCAACTGCATCCTTGGTAGAACCGAGCATGTCTGATATTTTGTTTCTGCTTCGGAAAATTGGTCTGATGTCGGCTTTTCGTAGTATTTTGCCAATACGTTCGGTGACCCCTTGTACATATGGTAACACAGCAGTGCTCTGTGCCTCCTTCTGCTCTTCCCTATTAGTCTTCTCCCTTGTCGACATGGTGCTGTCTATCATCTGCTTCCCATAGCCATTAGTTCCGAAGATGGACCTGAGGTGTTCAAGTTCTGTCTTCAGATGTTCTTCGTCGCTTATCCTGTACGCTCTCTTCGTTAGCGTGTGCAGGGCGGACTTCTTCTGCGTGGGGTGATGGTGGGAGGAGGCGTGAAGGTACCTGTCCGTATTGGTTGGTTTCCTGTACACTTTGTGGCCAAGTTTACCATCAGGTTTTCGATAAACTTCCACGTCGAGAAAAGGCAGCACCCCATTCTTCTCTGTTTCCATTGTAAACTGGATTTTTCTATGCTGTTGGTTAAGGTGCTTGTGGAAGTTCTGTAACTCCTCTTCTCCGTGGGGCCAGATGACGAAAGTATCATCGACATAGCGAAGCCAACAATTTGGACGTAATGGTACGGACTGGAGGGCTGTTTCCTCAAATGCCTCCATGAAAATTTCTGCTGCGATAGGCGATAGGGGTGAGCCCATAGCTACACCGTCAGTTTGTTCATAAAATTGACCTCTCCACCTGAAATAGGTGGTCGTCAGACAGTGGCGCACAAGCTCACATACATCAGGTGCCACGCGTTCTTCTAGGATGTTCACAGTATCTGACACTGGGACATTCGTGAATAGGGATTTGACGTCGAAGCTAACCATCAGATCTTGGTCCGTAACACGCATTTCCTTTAGGAGAGACACGAAGTGAGTGGAATCCTTAACGTAGGACTCGGTTTGATGCACTAGGTGTCGGAGCCTAGGTGCCAGTTCTTTCGCTAGGTAGTAGGTCGGCGAATTTATACTGTTTACTATGGGCCTTAAGGGGAAGTCGGTTTTGTGTACCTTCGGTACACCATATAACCTTGGTGCCTGTGTCACTTGTGGGATGAATCTTCTGGCCTTGTCGAAATTGATTCTAGAGTGCTTGAGCAGTGCCTGCGTCGTTTTGATTACCTTGGCCGTCGGATCTCCCTGAAGTTTCTTGTAGATAGGTTCTGCGAGAATATCTTCCATTCGTTTGTTGTAATCAGTCGTGTCCAAGACTACAGTGGCGTTGCCCTTATCTGCCTGTACCACTACTAAGTGGGGGTTGTCCCTGAGTTCCTTAATGGCATGGTATTCCTCAGCGTTGATGTTTTGCTTCGGTGGCTTTGCTTTATTCAGAACTCTGACCGTTTCCTGCCGGATCTTCTCCGCCTCGGCCTGTGGCAGAGGACGTACCGAAGCCTCTACGGATTCTATGATATCTTCTTTTGGAACTCGCTTAGGTGCGACTGCGAAATTCATCCCCTTGGCCAGGAAGCACTGCGTTTAAGAAGATGTAAACTGCTGAATGACCTTGCTTTTTTGAAGAGATGCAGAGACACGAGTGTTGTGCCGTATTCTTTGCGGTTGACGTCTCACATAAAAACGAACAAGGCGAGGAATATCTGTGTTAAAGCCAGTAAAGCATTGCTACGGGAAAGGATTCGCTACATCCGCATAAGTCTCGATGCTCACAACAGGAATTTGTGTGATCTGCACCTATTTCTGGCCGGAAAACTTCAGATGGAAGACTGGGATAAAGTCGACAGGTTAACCTTTCAGCAAGCATCAAGGACCAGCAATAGTATTACTAACCGCCAGATGAGAAAGTACGACAAACTACAACAGAAAGCCACGGACGAAACATTGACGCTGGACAGGCGACGGACAGTGGTCAACCTCTCCAGCCACACCTTGAGCGAAGCTACCACAGCAATCCTGGCCAAGGGGATGAATTTCGCAGTCGCACCTAAGCGAGTTCCAAAAGAAGATATCATAGAATCCGTAGAGGCTTCGGTACGTCATCTGCCACAGGCCGATTCGGAGAAGATCCGGCAGGAAACGGTCAGAGTTCTGAATAACGCAAAGCCACCGAAGCAAAACATCAACGCTGAGGAATACCATGCCATTAAGGAACTCGGGGACAACCCCCACTTAGTAGTGGTACAGGCAGATAAGGGCAACGCCACTGTAGTCTTGGACACGACTGATTACAACAAACGAATGGAAGATATTCTCGCAGAACCTATCTACAAGAAACTTCAGGGAGATCCGACGGCCAAGGTAATCAAAACGACGTAGGCACTGCTCAAGCACTCTAGAATCAATTTCGACAAGGCCAGAAGATTCATCCCGCAAGTGACACAGGCACCAAGGATATATGGTGTACCGAAGGTACACAAAACCGACTTCCCCTTAAGGCCCATAGTAAACAGTATAAATTCGCCGACCTACTACCTAGCGAAAGAACTGGCACCTAGGCTCCGACACCTAGTGCATCAAACCGAGTCCTACGTTAAGGATTCCACTCACTTCGTGTCTCTCCTAAAGGAAATGGGTGTTACGGACCAAGATCTGATGGTTAGCTTCGACGTCAAATCCCTATTCACGAATGTCCCAGTGTCAGATACTGTGAACATCCTAGAAGAACGCGTGGCACCTGATGTAAGTGAGCTTGTGCGCCACTGTCTGACGACCACCTATTTCAGGTGGAGAGGTCAATTTTGTGAACAAACTGACGGTGTAGCTATGGGCTCACCCCTATCGCCTATCGCAGCAGAAATTTTCATGGAGGCATTTGAGGATACAGCCCTCCAGTCCGCACCATTACGTCCAAATTGTTGGCTTCGCTATGTCGATGATACTTTCGTCATCTGGCCCCACGGAGAAGAGGAGTTACAGAACTTCCACAAGCACCTTAACCAACAGCATAGAAAAATCCAGTTTACAATGGAAACAGAGAAGAATGGGGTGCTGCCTTTTCTCGACGTGGAAGTTTATCGAAAACCTGATGGTAAACTTGGCCACAAAGTGTACAGGAAACCAACCAATACGGACAGGTACCTTCACGCCTCCTCCCACCATCACCCCACGCAGAAGAAGTCCGCACTGCACACGCTAACGAAGAGAGCGTACAGGATAAGCGACGAAGAACATCTGAAGACAGAACTTGAACACCTCAGGTCCATCTTCGGAACTAATGGCTATGGGAAGCAGATGATAGACAGCACCATGTCGACAAGGGAGAAGACTAATAGGGAAGAGCAGAAGGAGGCACAGAGCACTGCTGTGTTACCATATGTACAAGGGGTCACCGAACGTATTGGCAAAATACTACGAAAAGCCGACATTAGACCAATTCTCCGAAGCAGAAACAAAATATCAGACATGCTCGGTTCTACCAAGGATGCAGTTGACAAACTACACACAGCTGGCGTGTATGAAATTGGTTGTGCGTGTGGATTAGTTTACATAGGTGAGACGGGACGTCCGATCAGCACTAGGCTCTCGGAACATGAAAGATATATCCGCCTGAAACAACACACTAAGTCAGCAGTGGCGGAACACCGAGACGAGTGCGGGAAACCAATATTTTTTCAAGAAGCCCGCGTCCTGGCGAAACAGCCTCTCACTTTCAAAAGAAAGATTAGAGAGGCGATAGAAATAGCGAAAAGACCCGCCAACATGAATAGAGAGGACGGGTACAAGCTTCCGAGGTCTTGGCTGCCTGCAATAGCAGGGTTACGGAGCGGCGGCAGAGCCGAGGCGGCCCATGCGGACACGCGGAGAGCCACAGTAGTGGTCGCAAGCACACAAAGCAATGCCACGCCGCAGCCGGTTTCTGGACAGCATGGAAACAGTGTGACGTCACAACCATCACCTGTTCGCTATTCGTCCGTCTCCTCCAATGGGGTGGATTAATATAAAGACCAATAGAAAACAGCTATTTCAGCCAATAACAGATAATAAAGGAAACACCAATAAAGCATACCTTTCACCCCTCCTCCTCCTCCTAGTACAGCCAATCAAGTAACGACACGGTTTTCTCGTGCAGCTATTTAAGGAATCCAAGTGTGTTCATTTAGCAGTTAACGTAAGGCCCTGATGAAGGCTAGCTGCAACGCTGACCGAAACGTTGGCGCATTTTAAAATTATGACGATGCGGTCTGATACCCTGAAGAATTTTATTGAAGAAGACAACGGCCGCGGAAGCCTACGCTTACATTTAACCAACCTGTATGGGCAGGAAATCCACGGAAACATCAAGAAGTTAGAAGCACTGCGTTTAAAAAGATGTAAACTGCTGAATGACCTTGCTTTTTTGAAGAGATGCAGAGACACGAGTGTTGTGCCGTATTCTTTGCGGTTGACGTCTCACATAAAAACGAACAAGGCGAGGAATATCTGTGTTAAAGCCAGTAAAGCATTGCTACGGGAAAGGATTCGCCACATCCGCATAAGTCTCGATGCTCACAACAGGAATTTGTGTGATCTGCACCTATTTCTGGCCGGAAAACTTCAGATGGAAGACTGGGATAAAGTCGACAGGTTAACCTTTCAGCAAGCATCAAGGACCAGCAATAGTATTACTAACCGCCAGATGAGAAAGTACGACAAACTACAACAGAAAGCCACGGACGAAACATTGACGCTGGACAGGCGACGGACAGTGGTCAACCTCTCCAGCCACACCTTGAGCGAAGCAACCACAGCAATCCTGGCCAAGGGGATGAATTTCGCAGTCGCACCTAAGCGAGTTCCAAAAGAAGATATCATAGAATCCGTAGAGGCTTCGGTACGTCATCTGCCACAGGCCGAGGCGGAGAAGATCCGGCAGGAAACGGTCAGAGTTCTGAATAACGCAAAGCCACCGAAGCAAAACATCAACGCTGAGGAATACCATGCCATTAAGGAACTCAGGGACAACCCCCACTTAGTAGTGGTACAGGCAGATAAGGGCAACGCCACTGTAGTCTTGGACACGACTGATTACAACAAACGAATGGAAGATATTCTCGCAGAACCTATCTACAAGAAACTTCAGGGAGATCCGACGGCCAAGGTAATCAAAACGACGCAGGCACTGCTCAAGCACTCTAGAATCAATTTCGACAAGGCCAGAAGATTCATCCCGCAAGTGACACAGGCACCAAGGATATATGGTGTACCGAAGGTACACAAAACCGACTTCCCCTTAAGGCCCATAGTAAACAGTATAAATTCGCCGACCTACTACCTAGCGAAAGAACTGGCACCTAGGCTCCGACACCTAGTGCTTCAAACCGAGTCCTACGTCAAGGATTCCACTCACTTCGTGTCTCTCCTAAAGGAAATGCGTGTTACGGACCAAGATCTGATGGTTAGCTTCGACGTCAAATCCCTATTCACGAATGTCCCAGTGTCAGATACTGTGAACATCCTAGAAGAACGCGTGGCACATGATGTATGTGAGCTTGTGCGCCACTGTCTGACGACCACCTATTTCAGGTGGAGAGGTCAATTTTATGAACAAACTGACGGTGTAGCTATGGGCTCACCCCTATCGCCTATCGCAGCAGAAATTTTCATGGAGGCATTTGAGGAAACAGCCCTCCAGTCCGCACCATTACGTCCAAATTGTTGGCTTCGCTATGTCGATGATACTTTCGTCATCTGGCCCCACGGAGAAGAGGAGTTACAGAACTTCCACAAGCGCCTTAACCAACAGCATAGAAAAATCCAGTTTACAATGGAAACAGAGAAGAATGGGGTGCTGCCTTTTCTCGACGTGGAAGTTTATCGAAAACCTGATGGTAAACTTGGCCACAAAGTGTACAGGAAACCAACCAATACGGACAGGTACCTTCACGCCTCCTCCCACCATCACCCCACGCAGAAGAAGTCCGCCCTGCACACGCTAACGAAGAGAGCGTACAGGATAAGCGACGAAGAACATCTGAAGACAGAACTTGAACACCTCAGGTCCATCTTCGGAACTAATGGCTATGGGAAGCAGATGATAGACAGCACCATGTCGACAAGGGAGAAGACTAATAGGGAAGAGCAGAAGGAGGCACAGAGCACTGCTGTGTTACCATATGTACAAGGGGTCACCGAACGTATTGGCAAAATACTACGAAAAGCCGACATCAGACCAATTTTCCGAAGCAGAAACAAAATATCAGACATGCTCGGTTCTACCAAGGATGCAGTTGACCAACTACACACAGCTGGCGTGTATGAAATTGGTTGTGCGTGTGGATTAGTTTACATAGGTGAGACGGGACGTCCGATCAGCACTAGGCTCTCGGAACATGAAAGATATATCCGCCTGAAACAACACACTAAGTCAGCAGTGGCGGAACACCGAGACGAGTGCGGGAAACCAATATTTTTTCAAGAAGCCCGCGTCCTGGCGAAACAGCCTCTCACTTTCAAAAGAAAGATTAGAGAGGCGATAGAAATAGCCAAAAGACCCGCCAACATGAATAGAGAGGACGGGTACAAGCTTCCGAGGTCTTGGCTGCCTGCAATAGCAGGGCTACGGAGCGGCGGCAGAGCCGAGGCGGCCCATGCGGACACGCGGAGAGCCACAGTAGTGGTCGCAAGCACACAAAGCAATGGCACGCCACAGCCGGTTTCTGGACAGCATGGAAACAGTGTGACGTCACAGCCATCACCTGTTCGCTATTCGTCCGTCTCCTCCAATGGGGTGGATTAATATAAAGACCAATAGAAAACAGCTATTTCAGCCAATAACAGATAATAAAGGAAACACCAATAAAGCATACCTTTCACCCCTCCTCCTCCTCCGAGTACAGCCAATCAAGTAACGACACGGTTTTCTCGTGCAGCTATTTAAGGAATCCAAGTGTGTTCATTTAGCAGTTAACGTAAGGCCCTGATGAAGGCTAGCTGCAACGCTGACCGAAACGTTGGCGCATTTTAAAATTATGACGATGCGGTCTGATACCCTGAAGAATTTTATTGAAGAAGACAACGGCCGCGGAAGCCTACGCTTACATTTAACCAACCTGTATGGGCAGGAAATCCACGGAAACATCAAGAAGTTAGAAGCACTGCGTTTAAAAAGATGTAAACTGCTGAATGACCTTGCTTTTTTGAAGAGATGCAGAGACACGAGTGTTGTGCCGTATTCTTTGCGGTTGACGTCTCACATAAAAACGAACAAGGCGAGGAATATCTGTGTTAAAGCCAGTAAAGCATTGCTACGGGAAAGGATTCGCCACATCCGCATAAGTCTCGATGCTCACAACAGGAATTTGTGTGATCTGCACCTATTTCTGGCCGGAAAACTTCAGATGGAAGACTGGGATAAAGTCGACAGGTTAACCTTTCAGCAAGCATCAAGGACCAGCAATAGTATTACTAACCGCCAGATGAGAAAGTACGACAAACTACAACAGAAAGCCACGGACGAAACATTGACGCTGGACATGCGACGGACAGTGGTCAACCTCTCCAGCCACACCTTGAGCGAAGCAACCACAGAAATCCTGGCCAAGGGGATGAATTTCGCAGTCGCACCTAAGCGAGTTCCAAAAGAAGATATCATAGAATCCGTAGAGGCTTCGGTACGTCATCTGCCACAGGCCGAGGCGGAGAAGATCCGGCAGGAAACGGTCAGAGTTCTGAATAAAGCAAAGCCACCGAAGCAAAACATCAACGCTGAGGAATACCATGCCATTAAGGAACTCAGGGACAACCCCCACTTAGTAGTCGTACAGGCAGATAAGGGCAACGCCACTGTAGTCTTGGACACGACTGATTACAACAAACGAATGGAAGATATTCTCGCAGAACCTATCTACAAGAAACTTCAGGGAGATCCGACGGCCAAGGTAATCAAAACGACGCAGGCACTGCTCAAGCACTCTAGAATCAATTTCGACAAGGCCAGAAGATTCATCCCGCAAGTGACACAGGCACCAAGGATATATGGTGTACCGAAGGTACACAAAACCGACTTCCCCTTAAGGCCCATAGTAAACAGTATAAATTCGCCGACCTACTACCTAGCGAAAGAACTGGCACCTAGGCTCCGACACCTAGTGCATCAAACCGAGTCCTACGTTAAGGATTCCACTCACTTCGTGTCTCTCCTAAAGGAAATGCGTGTTACGGACCAAGATCTGATGGTTAGCTTCGACGTCAAATCCCTATTCACGAATGTCCCAGTGTCAGATACTGTGAACATCCTAGAAGAACGCGTGGCACCTGATGTATGTGAGCTTGTGCGCCACTGTCTGACGACCACCTATTTCAGGTGGAGAGGTCAATTTTATGAACAAACTGACGGTGTAGCTATGGGCTCACCCCTATCGCCTATCGCAGCAGAAATTTTCATGGAGGCATTTGAGGAAACAGCCCTCCAGTCCGCACCATCACGTCCAAATTGTTGGCTTCGCTATGTCGATGATACTTTCGTCATCTGGCCCCACGGAGAAGAGGAGTTACAGAACTTCCACAAGCACCTTAACCAACAGCATAGAAAAATCCAGTTTACAATGGAAACAGAGAAGAATGGGGTGCTGCCTTTTCTCGACGTGGAAGTTTATCGAAAACCTGATGGTAAACTTGGCCACAAAGTGTACAGGAAACCAACCAATACGGACAGGTACCTTCACGCCTCCTCCCACCATCACCCCACGCAGAAGAAGTCCGCCCTGCACACGCTAACGAAGAGAGCGTACAGGATAAGCGACGAAGAACATCTGAAGACAGAACTTGAACACCTCAGGTCCATCTTCGGAACTAATGGCTATGGGAAGCAGATGATAGACAGCACCATGTCGACAAGGGAGAAGACTAATAGGGAAGAGCAGAAGGAGGCACAGAGCACTGCTGTGTTACCATATGTACAAGGGGTCACCGAACGTATTGGCAAAATACTACGAAAAGCCGACATCAGACCAATTTTCCGAAGCAGAAACAAAATATCAGACATGCTCGGTTCTACCAAGGATGCAGTTGACAAACTACACACAGCTGGCGTGTATGAAATTGGTTGTGCGTGTGGATTAGTTTACATAGGTGAGACGGGACGTCCGATCAGCACTAGGCTCTCGGAACATGAAAGATATATCCGCCTGAAACAACACACTAAGTCAGCAGTGGCGGAACACCGAGACAAGTGCGGGAAACCAATATTTTTTCAAGAAGCCCGCGTCCTGGCGAAACAGCCTCTCACTTTCAAAAGAAAGATTAGAGAGGCGATAGAAATAGCCAAAAGACCCGCCAACATGAATAGAGAGGACGGGTACAAGCTTCCGAGGTCTTGGCTGCCTGCAATAGCAGGGCTACGGAGCGGCGGCAGAGCCGAGGCGGCCCATGCGGACACGCGGAGAGCCACAGTAGTGGTCGCGAGCACACAAAGCAATGGCACGCCGCAGCCGGTTTCTGGACAGCATGGAAACAGTGTGACGTCACAGCCATCACCTGTTCGCTATTCGTCCGTCTCCTCCAATGGGGTGGATTAATATAAAGACCAATAAAAAACAGCTATTTCAGCCAATAACAGATAATAAAGGAAACACCAATAAAGCATACCTTTCACCCCTCCTCCTCCTCCTAGTACAGCCAATCAAGTAACGACACGGTTTTCTCGTGCAGCTATTTAAGGAATCCAAGTGTGTTCATTTAGCAGTTAACGTAAGGCCCTGATGAAGGCTAGCTGCAACGCTGGCCGAAACGTTGCCGCATTTTAAAATTATGACGATGCGGTCTGATACCCTGAAGAATTTTATTGAAGAAGACAACGGCCGCGGAAGCCTACGCTCACATTTGCCCATTTTTACTCCATTACTCTGAATACCTCTGCGAAAGTCACGACATAAGATTTTTTGTTTTTTAATTCTGGTGCATCTTAAAATGCTCTTCACGTACCATTTATATATGGGTCGTTATAGCTTGAATGCATACATTCATGACTCTGTTCTTCCGATAATCTTACCATGAGAACCCTGTAAATGGTGGGAAAGACCTCTTAGCCGAAATGAATTTTGCATCTCTTGTATTTAGAGTTGCGCTCTACAAAGACTACAGTTCAGTACTTTTGGTAGGCTACATAATTGACATAGTAATTGGTAGGATTACAGGTAACACTGGTAGAGACAGAAACGTGAATGAATCTGTAAGTGAGAAACTGGGGGCTAACGATTTTTCTTTGTTTTATTGTCTGTTTGTTTGTGTCGGTAGTGGTCGGCGGGGGAGCCGCGCGAACCGTGGCAAAGCGCCGAAGACCACGGGGCTACGCCGCGCGTCTTGGTTGTTTCTTTTGCACATAATTAGAATGGAACAAAAAAATGGTTCACATGGCTTTGAGCACTATGGGACTTAACATCTATGGTCATCAATCCCCTAGAACTTAGAACTACTTATACCTAACTAACCTAAGGACGTCACACAACACCCAGTCATCACGAGGCAGAGAAAATCCCTGACCCCGCCGGGAATCGAACCCGGGAACCCGGGCGCGCGAAGCGAGAACGCTACCGCACGACCACAAGCTGCGGACTAAACGGAACATCATTCAGTGTTAGTCCCTTGGGTATTTTATATCCTTACAGAATATAAATTGCATTTTATAAGTAAAATAAATTAGTTGATCGAGTAACTTCTGAACTTTTATGTAACGATGGCAGTTACTATTGGTGCAAGTACAGTTTACATGCACAAACAAACATTATATACGTAACTACTGTTGTTATTTTGTGCTCAAGAGGACGTTCTTCATCATGAGCAAAGGCAAGAGTTTCCTATTACTAATCACAAATGCGGAAGTCGTTCATGAATAACAGAATCATGTCTGATGTACTTTTGTTTCGCTTTTTTTTATTTTACCCCGTTGTTGAGGAAATTGCATTTTCTAGCGCTATATAATACATCTGTCTTGTTTTCTTTATTATTACAACAGGATCCCTCTTTTTCACACAACAAACCAAAAGTTTTGGAATAAAACTTTAACTAAACATTGTCAATTTCAAGTTTGTTATAAATACTGTATACTTTGAAGTAACAGACAGGACGATAGTTACAGAGAACAAAAATGTTCCGTAGGTTACCTGGCCCCTTATATAGCGTCACACAGTTGGTAGAGGGTTCACGGCTTCCTGAAAAAAAATTGAAAAATTTGAAATTTATGGCTATGTCTTACGGGACCAAACTGCTGAGGTCATCGGTCCCTAAGCTTACGCATTACTTAACCTAACTTAAATTAATTTACGCTAAGGACAACACACATTCACACCCATGCCCGAGGGACGACTCGAACCGCTTCCTATTTTTAGGGGAATCTAGTAAGATACTGGAAGCATTTGTAATAAGGTAGCCTCGATAGGTATTCAACATATCTAATGTGGAGGCAACGTATATACGGCCTTAGCTGACTAATACAATAATTCAGTCCCTGTGTTGTCCTGAAGTACGATGCAATATTCCTTGTGGTTGACGACATACACAAGTTTAAGTCTGTATGCATCAACCGACCAAATCTACTAGGAAGACTACCGTACTCCAAGCTTACTTACCATAATCTATGGTAGCCCACGGTAATTTTAAAACTCCAACTGTTTTATACAGATGAAAGGGGCTTTGTGCAGTAGATAGAATAAGCACTCTAACTAGAACTGTGGTGCCATTCCGTAAAAACAGTCGGTAAACTCTTTTGGCTAATATTGTCGAAATTTATAAAATCTGAAGCTGTTCGAAATTTGGTTCAAATGGCTCTTAGCACTATGGGACTTAACATCTGAGGTCATCAGTCCCCTAGAACTTAGAACTACTTAAACCTAACTAACCTAAGGACATCACACACATCCATGCCCGAGGCAGAATTCGAACCTGCGACCGCAGCGGTCATACGGTTCCAGACTGAAGCGCCTAGAACCGCTCGGTCACACCGTCGGCGAAATTTGGTGAAACTAGAATTTACAGTCGACTGATGAGTGAAAATATTGAGTACCTGCTTACTAGCATGTGGATCCACACGTATTGGACAAGTCCTGGGTAGATTTCTACATGGGAATGTGGCTCCAGATGTCTACCCAATTCCCATGAATGACGGTCCTGTCATCTGTCACCTGGCATCTTCTCAAGTTCGTTCCGTCGAGTTCAGATCAGCCGAATTTACTAGATGATACATCAGGGTGAGTTGACTATCATGCACCTTAAAGCCCGCAGCTCGTGGTCGTGCGGTAGCGTTCTCGCTTCCCGCGTCCGAGTTCCCGGGCTCGATTCCCGGCGGGGTCATGGATTTTCTCTGCCTCGTGATGGCTGGGTGTTGTGTGATGTCCTTAGGTTAGTTAGGTTTAAGTAGTTCTAAGTTCTAGGGGACTGATGACCATAGATGTTAAGTCCCATAGTGCTCAGAGCCATTTGAACCATTTGCACCTTAAACTACTGTTGCACGATTTTCGCCTTGTGACATGGACACTTTTCCTGACTGAAGGGGAAGGCACCAGGCCTGAAGGGATACAGTGGTCCTGAACAATGTTCACATAGTCCACTGCTGTCGTGAGGCTTTCAATTACTATCTCAGCTCCGCGGAAGCCCCGATTTATATACCCTATAGCATAATACTACCATCATCAGTATGCGCCCGTGGTGCGGTTAATGTTTCGAGCAGTCAGCGTACTCGGACACATCCAATGATCTGATGTAACAAGAAACGTGATTCAACCTGCTAGGCACCACGGCCCAATATCGAAGATCCCGTGCCCACTGCAGTCCTAACTGATACCGTAAGGTCAGCATATGAAAACATTGTGATCGTCTGCTGCGAAGCATCATGTTCAACAAAGTGTGCTGAACTGTTTCATTTGAAATACGAGGTTTGTCCGGAAAATACGTATAAAAGTTGAATAACAACTTTATTTTACAATTATTCAGGTATTACAATATGGTCTCCTTCAAAGTACTCTCCATGAGACGCGATACACTTATGCCAACGCCGCTTCCACTGTTGATAACATTGCTGAAAGTCTTCGGTTGTGATGTTGTTCAGTTACCGTGTCGTTTCCGCATTGATGGCATCCACATCTCCCAAGTTCCGCCCCCGAAGCACCATTTTGCATTTCAGGAACATGAAGAAGTCACACGGGGCTAAATCGGGTGAATAAGGCGGGTGGTCTGTCACGGTGATTGAGCTTCGGGGCAAAAACTCGCGCATAACGAGCGACGTGTGAGCGGGCGCATTGTCGTGATGAAGGATCCACCTGCCCCCTTTTGCCAACTCCGGTCGAACTCGGGCCACACGAGCTCTGAGACGTGTCATATCTTCAACGTAAAAATTTCCGTTCACTCTCTGGCCGGGAAGGTCAAATTCCTTGTGAACAATGCCCCTAGAATCAAAGAAAACTATCAACATTGTCTTCACTTTGGACCTTGATTTTCGTGACTATTTTGTTCTCGGTTCTCCTGCTAGTTTCCATTCCTTGCTTTGAGATTTGAGCTCCACATCGAATTCGTAAAACCGGGACTCGTCTCCAGTGATGACTCGGTTGAGAAAGTCCCCTCTTTCCTCTGCTTCCAACCAATCCTCACAGCACTCAACCCTCTTTGCTTTCTGTTCTGGCGTCAAGAGCATCGGTACCATTTTCGCACACAATTTCTTCATTTCAAGTTTTTGTGTCAGGATTTCGTGAACGATTGTTTTGGGGATTGACAGCTCGTCAGCAATCATTCTGACTGTCAATCTACGGTCTTTAAGAACACAAGCCCGAATTCGTTCAACATTTGCATTGGAGCACGATGTCGACGGGCGTCCTGGGCGAGGGTCATCGTTCTCTTCCTCTCGGTCATCCCGGCACCTTTTTAACCACTTGTTCACGGTTGGTTCCTTCAGAGAATTGTCTCCGTAAACCTGTTTCAAACACTCAAAAATCTCACGGCGATTCTTGCCTAGCTTTGCAAGAAACTTGATGTTGACGAGCTATTCCTCAATCAGAGAGAGCTCCATGCCGACGGCAGGTGAAAAAGGGTAACTGTCCACAAGCTGCCGCACACTCCCACCTTCACACAGAGTGCTCTGACTCGAACTGAGCGTTGATGGGATTAATTACAGCAGTAGTTCCACCTGGCGGTGACGGCAACTTGTAACATGAAGACGTTATTCAACTTTTATACATATTTTCTGGACAAACCTGGTACTTCTGCCTGCATCACCACTGTACTCTGCTGCGTCGTCCGAACGAGACAGAGACAGTGCAAAACCATCACAGGCTCAAACATGCTAGCTGATGCCAGTGCCATAGACATTCGCCATTTGCGTGAGTTCCACCAGCGTCACGAACCGTGCTGATGAAGATGTCGACTTCGCCTCAGTCAACTGCCGGCCGAGTACAATCTGCCAATGACAGGACGATGACGGACAGAAGTCTACTCGGGAGACAGAAGTTTGCTAAACTGATACCCGATTTCTCTCTGCTCCAGTTACTTACGATACTTTTTGAAGAATACCAACACAGACTTCAAAAAGAATCGTTAACTCAGGATCTGGAATCAAGAAGCAGCTCACAGTGAACCAGGTATATTTCAAATACGTAAATACCACACATAGAAGCATAAATAACAATCATGAGCGTAGACACTCCAGGTTGTATAACACTTGAGTACAGGCAAACCAATCGATGAACCAGAGAGAGAAAAAAATAACGTTTGTGTTGTGTACATAGTTCCGCGTAGTCAGCGCGTACACAACTTTCCCAACAGAGCGCGCCGCACTAAGCACAGCAGCGCAATCGCAGCGCTCGTCCGTCTCCGCACTACGAGATGGCGCTGTCTTAGAGACGGACCAAATTCTGCTTCCGCCGATCCGCGTATTAATATGTAACGCAGCCAATGAGATTGCTGCTAACGTAGAACCTTTTCTCCTCGCGGATCACACTCGCGCAGTGATACCTGAACGCGCGAGGTATTATAACGAGTGTACAGACCTCCGAGTAGTCAGTCTGCATTTGTCTGCACCAGTCTGTACCAGTCTGCATTAGTCTGTACCAGTCTATAGTCAAGTTTCAGTCTGCGCCTAATAAGATGATCATATTCCAGTACATAGCCAAGAAGAGAAACGCATAGACACTTTGTCAAGTTTCAGAGATATGTGAGAACAAGATTAATGTATCAAGACCAAAGGAACTTCAGACTGTCAATTGTAAATAGCATCCAGAACCAAGTTAAGTTATTTTTATGCTTGTTATTATTTTAATAAATGTGTGTAAAAATTAATGAATTTCTGTTTAAAGTTGGTCACCGTCAATCTGCTACTCTAAGCGTGCAAGTAGCATTTCTATCGCCTGAGCTAACGGCAGAAGATAAACACGCCACTATAAGACTTCGTTATAGCGACAAGTCAAATAATCTGATGGTGTGTGTACCGAAGGTCTTACAGTACGCACACCACAGTTTGCATATGTTCGTCGTAAAATTTGATGATGAGCTGTTGACACCTGATTCTGACACAGAGAAGTGGAAAAGATGTGATGAGCTCCGGGTCCAAACGTTGGTTGGGCTGGCGTCCGGGTCAGCGGCTCGCGCGCGGCGGTCTGATCTGTAAGTATTACCCTTGAGAACACGTCACTTACATATACAGGGTGTTACAGACTACTAGAAACTGTAGAGAGGAGTGAGTACATAATATTTTCAACAGGAACCCATGTCTCGAAACGTACCGTTTTCGTTCTACAATGGTTTCAGTTCAGATGTGTAACAAGTCTCAATGTTTATTGTCGTGGCCTGCAGTAGGGTAGACAGAATGAAGTGTACTACATCTTGTGGGGTTGTGGGGTCGTACGCAAAGTTTAATTTTCGATAATTCTGTAGAGGCAGAGTAAGATCTGGTGGCACGAGTTCTGGCCATTACACTAGAAATTGGAAATTGGAGAGACACCAGGTGAGAAGGAGAGTGTGTGCTAGAATATACTTTTACGTACAATGCCTGTAACAACGCTCGTGGTCGCCACATCGAGTCACTGTCGTAATGCATCGGTACTATTCTGTACGTACAGTAGGCTGGGTTCTTTTGTTCTGGAATTTTGTAACAAGTAATGTTTAAGTTTTAAATCGAATAAATGTGCTTAAGTGATAAATGAATGTTTCTTTACCTTTCCTTTCGAACTGTTACCTAATAATTGTTGTGCATCACGCCTATTTCAGTAGCTCAAGCAGAAGTGGTTGAGTTAAACATCTGAACTGAAATCGTCGTAGAAGGGAAATGGTACGTTTCAGACGTCGGTTCATATTCAAAATATTATGTACTCACTCCCCTCTACCAATCCCAGAAGTTTGTAAGAGGAATTTCGGACACGCTACATGCCAGTAACGCTGTTTGAAAAAAAAGACATAAATTGCCGGTTTCCTAGGCCCAATATTCTTGTAAGAAGTCTCCAATAGTGACTGTCGACAATGAATCTATGCCGAAGGCTGCGTACGCTGTACGAGTGCGCGGACGATTTGGGAGGCAAAAAATTATGTATCACGAGCCGACAGCACACCGTCCTTACCGCATCACGTACCCCCAATGTCACCAGGTGGCCTTCAGTCTCACGATGAGCAGTGGTCATAACGTTTTGGCTCATCAGGACACGTATTTTTTTACATAAAAAGCATCTTTCTTATGCATACTACTAAACCTAAATCTGACGTTTCATCCACCATCGATGAAGACGAGCTTCAGTCTGGAACCGCGAGACCGCTACGGTCGCAGGTTCGAATCCTGCCTCGGGCATGGATGTGTGTGATGTCCTTAGGTTAGTTAGGTTTAAGTAGTTCTAAGTTCTAGGGGACTGATGACCACAGATGTTAAGTCCCATAGTGCTCAGAGCCATTTGAACCTTTTTTTTTATGAAGACAGGGTTACTAACATATAACAGCTCTCTTAACATTATCATTAACAAATATTTTCACATAACGATTGTTCCGTGTGTTACTGAAGAAGGAGTACGACAAGTATACCAGTCGAACATGGATGGCAGAGTTCCCTCGATGGACTGACCATCTCTGCATTCATAAAACTTAGAGCTACAGCGAATACCCAAAATCACGATTGGTAGAGGAAAATCCTGCTCCGTATCCTATTGGCTGTGTCACTTCGACAGCCTGTAGTTCAGTAGCTACTGAAGGTTAACGTTTTCTTGTGTTGACAGCCATAGACTCTTGTACGGTATATCTTCATCGAACCTGTTGATACGGAAGAATCTTTAGTTTCCAGGTAACCGGTTTGCTGTCCCAAATAAATATGTATGCATCGAATCTGTTTAATAATGTTATGCTCAAAACTGATCTACTGTAGCTTGGTCCGTCTGATAAATTTCAAACCGTCCAAAAGAACTTACTCAGCTGACAGCTGCTCATCTATCCCATTTGAATGATTTCTAAAGATTTATTATGAAGTTCGCCAAGTTCAGGCTATATTCTCTAGGTATCAAAAGGGAGTTCATGTTGCTTTTAATTATAATTACATTTCTTCTAGTTCATATATCCACATATTATTTCCTAAAATTTTCAATTACATACCTACTGTGTGAATATTACAGAGTCTCGTTCCTGGAGAGCCTGCCTATGACAAAAGTTTCATTTGCTTTGAACAGTTACGTCATTATCACTACTCTCTGTACATACTGGAATACGGAGTTCCGCCAAGTTAATCTTTATTGATTATCGTGACGCCATATCATCATTCTATTGATGTTCTGAGGCCACTTACGTTGCTACAAGAAGCCAGATACGCCTGCCTTCTACCCTACGCTCTTTTTTTATCACATGAAATATGTTTTACAAGCATGTCTATTAAACAGAGTGGTCTCAATAAACACATCTGAACCCTACGCTTCCCCCACATTCTTCACCGAAATTGCTTCATAATGCTGCACCGCGATCATAAAACTGTGCTTTTATTACGATCCACCCCTTTTACGACTCTCTGTTTAGCCTTAAACCACAAGTGATGAACCTCGTCCTCTACATGCGACTGGCGTTCGGCAAGCTTCCACGTGGCCCATCAAACTGGCTTTCCCCATAATAATTCGAAGATGAAATTCATATTCTGACGCTGGATCCGTGCTTCCGGGAAGACTTCGTTACACTCACTCGCTATGAGTCACGATGTTCTTTCACTTACGACAGCAAAAGAAGGCAGTTTACGACCGATTCTGTAACAGTTATTTAGAAATGGCTCGTAGCTTCAAGAAATACGACTCAAAGTGACCCCATTCACTCTCTAAATGAAAGCCTTCGTCTTTGCATGGTAGTAATGTACATTGTGACCTCTTCTGCTTTAACATGTTCTTGATAATGAAGGTATTACTTTCCAATATTCCTCTGTTTTTCAATATTTTTATATGGTAAAGCTTTCCGTCTCCTGAATTAACTGCTTTATTAGTTACATTATTATGCTCTTTGGTTATTTTCTGAAATTCGCAATAAGTCTTTCTTTTTGGTCCAGAGAGATGATCTTTGTAAACAGTTACAATGTACACACACACACACACATACATACACACAATATCACGTCGTTACATTGTTGATATTCACCGCAATTATATCCAGTCAGCTTAAATACATTCGCAAGCAGTCCAGTTAAAGCGCTATAGTATGGTCACCTTTCTCCTTCTGTGTTAGGAAAACTATCTTTCTATCCTCACTGTAGTCACATTTTTTTGAAAGCTTTAAAAAGAATTAGCAAATGAGCGATACCAAGGGTCTGAATAGTATTGTCATCGACATCGTCATCGCCGGCCGCGGTGGTCTCGCGGTTCTAGGCGCGCAGTTCGGAACCGTGCGACTGCTACGGTCGCAGGTTCGAATCCTGCCTCGGGCATGGATGTGTGTGATGTCCTGAGGTTAGTTAGGTTTAAGTAGTTCTAGGTTCTGGGGCACTGATGACCTCAGATGTCAAGTCCCATAATGCTCAGAGCCATTTTGTTTTCAGTTAACGAGCACCGTCTTCCAATAAGTCGCCTTTCCGGTCTTTACTTTTTCTTTGAAATTCAGCAAATAATTTCCTTAGTCCATCTGCCGTAGTTTCTTCTGGTTACAAGAGATGTCCACCTCCTTTTTCCTACATCTCCGTCTCCACTCTGTCTCCTGTTTGTTTTCTTGTCATCTCTACTAATTCCTGACACCCATATCCCCACAGCCGGATGAGATACGCTTGCTTTAATATTTAATTAGTAAGAAGTCCAGAGCTCACTGTCACAAATAAAAAGTAGTAATACTAAGCGATTGTAGAATTCTCAATTCAGAAAAATTGCAATATTAGTTTTAAAAACAATTCTTACATAACTAGTGGAATACTTGGATACTGGAGTATTGCAAGTTCAATCAATCAATCAATCAATCATTTATTGCCTTATCGGACCTTTAAGGCCTACAGCAAGAAGAACAAAAGGAAAAGTAAAGACAAAAGACTTACAAAAGTACTCTATACAGTAGTAAAAGTTACATATGTACATTACAGCTTAAAGAAAAACGAAAAAATAAACAGGGCATTCAATAAAAGGCAAGAGGGATACATTACAGAAACAAAAAAAACAAAAAAAAAAACACACGCAGTGTCTGTCAATTACACGAGAGGAGGGAGCTGTTGCAGATGGCAGTCCATCTCATCCGGTCGTTGGCGTCCTCCTCCACGGCTGCTGGTTCCACTTCTTTCAGGATCGTTGTTATCCTATCCTTCCATCGAGTTCTTGGGCGTCCTCTAGGGCGTTTTCCTGTGGGTTGAGAGTGGAGGACTCTGTTTGGAAGGGATCCGTCTGCCCGTAGGATGTGGCCAAACCATTGGAGTCTCTTCTGCGCCAATATTCGTCCAATGTGTGGCTTTCCATACCGCTGGTATAAATCTTCTTTTTTTCTTCGTTCCCATTTACCTTCCATGGCATTGTAGATGGGTCCATATATCTTCCGAAGTACCTTCCTTTCAAATGCACATATTGCTTCTTCTGCTGTTGCTGATGTTGCCCAAGTTTCACAGCCGTATAAAAGTACTGGTCTCACCAGTGTCGTGTATAGGTGGATCTTGTTCTTCTGCGATATCAGCCGAGATCTGAAAAGATTGTTCAGGCTAAAGAACATGCGATTAGCATTTGTTATACGTTGCTGTACTTCTTTCGTTACTTCACTTCTATTTGTTAGTATGGAGCCCAGGTACTTGAACTCTTCAACTCGTTCGAAGGTATGCCTGTCGACATCAATGGAAGGAGGGAGATCTCGGCGGCGTGATACAACAAGATATTTAGTTTTTTCCTCGTTCACCACCAGCCCAATTTTCTCTGCATTGTGGAGGAATCGGGAAGTATCCCTGCGTACTTGCTCTAGAGTGTCGCCAAGGATCACAACATCATCAGCAAATGCCAAGATTGTGTCTGCTCCCACCATCTCCATCTCTCTGGTTCGACAAGTGTCACGGCTTACTTTTTCCAGGGCCAAATTGAATAGTATTGGCGCCAATGGATCTCCTTGTCTCAATCCATTTTGTATACTGAATGATGGTGATAGTTGATTACCAAACCGCACTTGGGCCGTAGACTGAGAGTAGCAAGCAGCAATTAAGCGGATGTATTTTGATGGGATGCCAAGTTCCTCTAACGTTTCCCATAACGTGGCGCGGTCAATGCTGTCATAAGCTTGTCGAAAATCGATGAAGATGAGGTGTAGATCCTTATTGAATTCGTAGAATTTTTCTATCAACTGCCTCAGAGTAAATATGTGATCAATTGTCGATCGTCCAGCAACGAACCCACATTGATAGGTCCCTACAATTCCTTCAGCCAGTGGTTTCATGCGGTTTAGTAGCAGTGTTGTAAAAACTTTGTAGCCAATTTCAAGTAACGAAATCCCTCGGTAGTTGGATACATGAGTAGCATCTCCCTTCTTGAATATGGGACATATGATTGCTCCCTTCCATTCCTCAGGAATAACTTCTGCTTCCCAGATGGTAGAAATTAATCGTTTCAAAGCACCCACCAGTGTTTCCCCTCCCAAGCGAAGCATCTCAGCTGTGATACCACTACCTCCTGGAGCCTTGTTGTTCTTGAGTGCTTTTAGGGCAACACTGATTTCTTCCTCAGATGGTTCAGGGACTTCAACTCTGTCAAAACGGGCATCCGTCTGTGTTGTCCCTACTGGTGGGTTGTCGGGATTCAATAGGTTTTCAAAATGTTTTTTAAATAGGGTTGCTTGCTCTTCTGGCGGTACAACTTCACCCGTCTCATTCGTTAGGACCAATGTACGTTGTCTGTATGCGCCTCTGGCGAATCTTGAGGCCTGGAAAAACGAGCGTGACGACTTTGCTTCTTCGACTGCCATCAACAAGTTACTGTAAGAAAAACATTAAACGAACAAAAAATATTATTTATTACAAAGAAATTCTGAGAAATCAACTGAAACTTTTTCTTATAAAATAATAAATTTCCGGGTTCTTTTCGGAACAGTAGATTGCCTCTTATGGATAGGAATGCTATTATTTTACAAAGTATGGAAAGGTTCCTTTCTCCCTCTTCTTTAAGAATGTTATTTACTCGGCAAAATGGCTGAGAGCCGTGCCTACACAACTTGAATAACTTTTCTAGGAACGGTCAAGGCTGTCGTGTGAAGAATGTGATGGAGTGTACTGTCATGGAGGACAAATGAGCCTCGCATAAGTTGTAGCGCACAATACCGTGAGCTGCGAAAACTGCTGCCTGCGTCGCTCGCTGCGGACAAATAACACAACTATCTCTTTCCATCCGGATTGACTTTCGCCAATCAAACTCTCCCTATGCCTTGATCAAGTCAAGGACTCCTATCCACCCTAGTCTAACTATTGGCGTGGTACACTGGTCCGATAACCAGTCCACCGCAATGCCACTCAATATTCACTCCCAGGGCTTTAACTAGTATTCTGTCCGTGTTCACACTGCACAATAAGTGAGGCGGCCGACACAGTGAACAACGCTTAATCGTGAGCGACTCAATATACAGTATCACTCCAATTCACTAATGACAGAGGTGCTCTTCCAGTGAAATACTGAGGAGAGACTTTGTTCCTCGCTCTTTGCATACACATACAAGTGCACTCACTCTCGTTAAGTGTTCCTGCTCCAAGAGCGACAACGGAACGGCCCCTTTTTCTGGAAAAATTGCAAGGGTATGTCATTCACTGTCTTCCCTCACTCCTGTGGCTCTTTGCATCAGAAATATTCCGCCAATCAGTGTTGCTCTTTTAACTGGGAGAATGACGTTTCGTTAAAGTTGACCAATGCGGAAATATGTAGCATCTCCATTAGGCGTATACTGTCCTCCTGTGAGAACTCCGTAACTACTGATTCGGTCCGTTAAGAAATGCATCTTCTGGGCGCTCCCACACAATGTAGCGGAATCTGCTTTTAAGTCAAACACAGGGGTCGTTATCCCTTCCCTCTGGCGAAAGCTGTCCTCTCTCTGGGCGGTTACTCCAGCCGAAGTTGATGTGTGTTGACGTATTTTGTTAATTGTGGGTTTCCACGCTGCACTGAGCTGAAAACCACTATCCCTGTTAACTAAATTCTTGTGCAGACATATCTCCACTGCCTCTTTCAAGGTGGAGTCCCAGGAACCGTTGGCGCTGCACAGCTTCTTCGTTTTTTCGAATTCGAAGGTGTGTCCCTCAATAATGCTATGTTCTGCTACCGTGGACTTGTTGCCTGTCCTAGTCGTATATTCCTGATGTGTTCAGTACAGCGCTGGGAGATACATTGTTGTGTCTGCCTGATACATTCCACCCCACATTCGCTCTCAATACTGTAAATTCCCAGCGTCTGCAACCCCAGTTGGTCTTTGGTTGAGCCAAGTATATCTTTGACTTTTTTCGGTGCGCGAAGGATGGACGTTATTTCGTGCTTCTTTAATATTCTTGTGATCATGGCTGTCGGCGGACCAGCAAACGGCAGAAACGCCACACGTTTTGCTTCATCTTCTTCTGGTTTCTCCTCTCGCCTCTTGTCTGCTCGCAAGGCGTGTCTTATTTGTGTCTCGGTGTTGCCATTCTTACGGAAGTTATACACAGGAAAGCACGGAACCAACGCAGTGCGAAATACAGAGATGTTATAAATCCATTGTTGTTAGACAGACGGTATAGCAGAGGTTATGGTATTGGCAGTCAGCATAAAAGAGGCAGCAATTAGTCTGTGGTATGTATACTATGACGACCTCAATGAGATAATGGATAGATTACGACTGCTCATGCATCAGCTGCTGCAAGCAATACTAATAATTCAAATGAAGTTGTCTCAATAATTTCTGACGTTAGAGAGAGCGGTATAATCGAATGAGTGTGGGGACAATAGTTCGAGAACTGCACAAACCAGCAGGCAAAACATATCATTGTAGGCATGTTATGATTAAAGGATTGGATGACTTATGGCAGGCTGATCTTTGAGAGATAAATGGGAATATTCACATGAGAATAATGGATTCAAATATATTTTAATGTTTATTAATAAATACTCCATATTTGCCTGGGAAGTACCTGCTAAAACAAAAACGGAGAGAAATGTCGAGCATGTGTTTGAGCGCTTGTTGTAGGAAGGGACGAATCGAGGCCTGGACAACCTCCATACTGATCAGCGTGGAGAGTTTCACAACAGATTTTTCAAGATTGTGAGGTGGCGGTATGGAATACATCATTACTTAACATTCACACATCTGAAGGCGAGTATTGTGGAACGACAGAACCGAATACGTTTACGTTTCATTCTTCGCCGCTCATAGAACTGGATAGAGATCCTCCCAGAAATAACTGCACAGAGTAATCGAACGAAACATACGACAATAAAAATGAAACCACTTATGTTCGTGGTAATAAACTCATGAATATGGTGTACTATCGTATCAAAATGCTGAATCCACGAAAACAGAAATTTAATGTGGGTGATTTGGTACATATCTCAAAACACAAGACAATACTTGTGAAGTCATATCACCCAAACGGGTCGAGTGAGATATTCACAGTTTCCAAATTTAAGAGAACAAATTCCAGAACCTAGCAGTGGCTCTGAAAACTCAGGTGCAGAAATGCAGAAGAGCTCAGAACCACAAGTGGTTTTCATTGAGTGTGTCATAAGACATCGAGGGAATAGAGCAGTTGTTAAGTGGCTTAGTTTTCCTGCAACACAAAACAGTTAGATTGATGCTGATGATTTTCCTGTATCATGGGACGCACAGAGCATAACCAGCAGAGTAGCATAACATGTCTGAGAGGAGAAGCATTATAGGAGGCAGTGGTATGCTCGACAAACTTTCCATCGAATTGTACGTTCCAGGGTATTATTACTGTGGACCTGGTACAAAGCTTCAAAAACATTTGGCTCATGTTGAGAAGGGGATTAACCTGCTTGGCCAGGCGTGTTTGGAACACAACATTGCACACGCAAAACATAAATATATCCCAGGACGTCACGCTGCAGATCTAATTTTATCTGATAAAGCCAAGACAATACGAGCGAGAAAGCAGAGCACTGCGGCATTTGTAGTTGATAAAACCATGAGTGCTAAAATTAAGTTGGTCTTTGGGGTGATGAAGTTCAAGCATGTTATGAATGCTACACGTCATACACTGAAGAAGAAGAAGAAGAAGAAGAAGACAATGATGAAGAGTGATGATGAAGAAGAAGCATTTAAAAAACTGTATCCTGACAGCGATGTACGTAGTTAATAGCGCCCTGAAGTATAAAGGACCCATTAAAGAACCCATGGTTCTGCCGATACCCAAGACATCAGATGAAACTCTCCACTTCCTCATTCCCACCCTCGCAGGTCTCTCAGCGATGGGTTCACTGCCTGGTAGTGCTGCGGATATTTCCAGAAGAGATGCAGAAAGCACAGAGCTCCCACGAGCAGTTGGAGGAACCACGAAGACAAAATCTCATGGTGGAAGCAGCAGCCATCGCAAAAGGACTACACCTGCGGCGGATTTTTCTGAAGGCTAAACAGGAACTTATTCTGGTACCGAGTACAAGGGGTAACAACATACACAGCCAAGGAGCTAAAGAGGAGAACGAGATCACCATCAATAAAATAATATTGAAAATGCTGCACATCACAATATCGGATGAACAGCGTTTGACGCTTTTGAAAGTTCTGAATGGCAGTGAATTTCTACTGTTATCTTTCTGTACACGAGAGGTTTTCTCGAGTACCCAGTGTCACCGACAGCAAGCAGGCAAACATGGTCTATTAGAACCTCCGCTCAGCTGCAGATGCTCAGATTCGTCATACTTGCGTTTCAGACAGAGAAAAGAAGGAATATTTCAAATAGCTCTACCAAATCTGATAATTGCAGGTTAACTAATGCCAGAGTCTACCTGAACTCCGAGTTTTACCTGTATGATAATTTACAACCTGTATGATAATTTACAACTGCAGGGAGATGAAAATGTAAACAGTCTAGAATATGATATGTAGAATAGCTTCCATGCTTCATACTATGAAGACAAAGAATGTCTACTCAGTCCATGGAAATTCAAGGATATGGCGCAATCATCGTAACAGATTGCTCAAAACAGAATGAGAAAATTAAATCTGGGCCTACAGATGTACAAATTGAATCTGAATCTTCGGCCAGTTTGATGGAACACACTGCAACGTATGCTCTATTTCTACATGAATGTGTGATCAACTACTACGCAGCCACTGGCAATGTGCAATGGGCTGTATAAATGAACAGGTGCTGCGCTACACCCAGAGCATTCCACAATCGTATCTCAAGGTGTGAATATCCTTGCAGACGCTCAGGGTTTCTATAATGATGAGTGCAGACAGATTCATAGCACACACAGAACATGCCAGAATACTTGAGACGTTCTCATAAAACACTGCATCACCGAGGTCTTTCAGGTTAGAGTAGATTACATTCAGTATTCGTTACCTGGACCCAAATCTAAGATGATTCTCATGGGTGTGCAACAAGTCAGAAAATCTAAAATAAAAAACATAAAACATTTGGTTCTAATAGTCAGTACCCTGATCATTCGGCAGGAGGTTGTCAAAACATGCGAATAAGTTACAGTAAAGTGGAACTACTAATATTTACAGAATTAATATCCTGTCAGAACGAAATATTGTTATGCACTTTTAATGACTTCATCATTCACAGAATACCTAATCTTGACTGTTGTGATTAACTGCTGTCAAAACTGAAATCCAACATACATTTTTACTTAAACTGGTCTTACAGTGCCTGATAAGATATAAGATATAAGATAATATTAAAAAGCCTTTCAAACTCTGTTTAAATTGTGCTTTATCTGAAATCAAATTTTTAATGGTTGATGGAAATTTATTGAAAATGTGTGTTCCTGACTGTTGGACCCCTATCTGGGCCATGGTAGTTGATTTTAGATCTTTGCGTAGATTGTTCTTAGTATTGAATTAATGTATTGAGCTATTGGTTGGAAAGGGAGACATTATTACTTGCAACCAATTTCACTAAGGAATAAATATACTAAGAAGCAGTGATTAGATAACAAAGTTACTTGATCAGGTTCCCACATGATGTTCTTGAATTTTCACCACAAATATATCTTATTACACGCTTTTGCACTCAAAAACATTTGCTCGGTTTGACGAGTTACATCTCCCACATCTAACATCATTGTCACTGCCATTACAGACTTGTTTAGGTGCTTCTGCGACTCTGTGGTATGCCCTTCCCAATTGACTTTATTATCAAGTTGTAATCCCAGAAATTTAACACTGTCAAACTATTCAATCTGCATATCTTCATATGTTATACCCATGCTGAAAGGAAATCTCTTACAGATTCTGAACTGCATATAGCGGGTATTTTCAAAGTTTAATGACAGTGAATTAGCTTTAAACCATTTATTAATGCCAGTGAAAATTTGATTAGTGGCCATTTGTAAATCGTTACTTGACTTGTTACTTATTGCAATGTTTGTATCACTCGCAAACAAAACGAACTTTGTATCTGGAAATGTAAAAGACGAGAGGTCATTAATGTATGCAAGAGAAAGCTATGGACCCAAGATGGAACCTTGAAGAACAACACGTAACATTAGTTTCCAATCAGATGAAGGCTGACGGCGTACTCCACAGGTAATTCGCAGCGACACCCTTTGTTTCCTGTTTCCTAGGTAAGACTCAAATCATTTCGTAGCTGTGCCTGTGACACCATAATGTTCTAATTTGCTTAATACAACGCTGTGATTCACACAGTCAATGACTTTTGAAAAATGCCACAGAAAATACCAGTAGTCTTTAATTTGTTATCTACTGAATGAAGAACATTCTCACTGCATGTATAATCAACTTTCTCTACATCGGAACACTTGAGGAACTCAAACTTTGTCTTGGACAAGATATTATTTGACGTTAGATGCCTAATGATAAGCTTTTGAAAAAGCTGGTAAAAGTGAAATTGGTCGATAGTTTGGCGGTATCTGTTTATCCCCCTTTTTGTAAAGGATCTTAACTTTAGGAGATATAGCATGTCTGGAAATGTTCAGCTGATAATAGATCGATTACACAAATAACCTAAGATACAACTCAGTTTGCATGGCCAATCTATGATTAACTTCATTAATGTGTTATCATAACAACTAGAATTCTTTGATTTTATGGATTTTAGGATGAATGTTAATACTTCAGGAGACGTGAGTGTAATTTCCATTTTACTGAGGTTATTTGTAAAGACCAGTCTCGGATACTCCATTACACGCTTACTGAATCTGATAACCGCAAGCTGTAAGTAACAAAAACAAAGTACTTGTTTAAGAGATTTGGAACACACCATGCAATTGTCATCAATCTCTCATTTACTTTTAGAGCTACCTGTTCCTCTTCCTCTTTGGCCCCACCTGTCTCTGCATTCACTATATCCCATATAGTTTTCATTTAATTTCCAAATATAACTGCCTCTTTCTCACAATAAAGCTACTTAGATTTTTGGATTATTTGCTCCAATATTTTGCAGTATTCTTTGTAATTCATTACAATGCTAACATCGGAGGTGTGCCTAGATAGTACATACAATCGTCTTTTGTCCCACGTGGTATCTTTATTCCTTGTGTAATCCATGGTTTTTATAGACGTCTGCCTGATTTGAGTTACCTTTAGGCGAAAATAATTTTCAAAAGAGGAAGTAACGTTATTAACAAATGCTTTGTATTATCCATTTGAATCAGAAGTATTGCAAACATCTATACAGTTCATGTCTTTGAGCAGTCTCCCAAAATTCTTAATTTTTGAGTGATTTATTACACTCCTGTGCTACGATTTAATAGATTTTTTGTCCTGACAAGTTTCTACACTGAACACAATTTGTTGCAAGTCATGATCAAGTAGCCCATTTACTATTCGTTTTGTGATATGACTTTTCCCCCTTGATTTGACAACAAAGATATTATCAGCAGCAGTCTCAGAGCATTTACATACCCGAGTTGCGAGGTTCATAGTAGGAACCAAATTGGATGACAGTGTTACTGATTGCCATAGTTATTCACTGACAGACTTTTTCAATAAATCCACTTTAAAATCACCAGCAAACACTACTTCTTTGTTCCCAGTGCTCTCGGGTGTCCAGCCAGATGCGATCGTTGAACTCCTACGATATTTCGACGAATAACCTATCCGCCATCATCAGGTTGTTCTGATGATATGGTCTATCTGCCCATTGTTGGTGTTATTTAAGTCCGTCAGTCGTGCTTCGATTCCCTGCGCCGAAGGTCCGCTTGCGGCCGTCGACATTCCGATTGCGAGCGCTGATGCTCCGACTGCGGCCGCAGACCCAGGTCTGTGCTGTCTCCTGCGTCGCAACAGGTGGTGGAAGATGCAGAATCCCATGGAGTGTCCCTGGCGGCCGTCGTGGAAAGATCTTGTGTTCGCTTGAGGCGTGACTCCTAGATGGAGCTAGGTAATGGTCTCCATTTGAGAAACTGTGTTTAGGTTTGTGAGACTGCCTGTTTCGCGAATTTCAATGGCCTCCTTGAAGGTGCTTTCCCAGTTGAAGCTGGTAGGGGCCAGACTCTTGATCTATTCGTATTTCGCGTTGTGTCCAGTTTCCAAGCACCGTTCTGAGAGTGCCGATTTGTTAGGTTGGTCTAGGCGCGTGTGAGGTTGGTGTTCTTTGCAGCAGTCTTCGACTGTTCGGATCGTTTGACCGATGTATTATTTGCCGCAACCACAGGGAAAATTATATACACCCGCTTTATTGATGCCAAATCCGTCTTTCTCTGTCCCCAGTGAGGCTCTTATCTTGGACGGTGGTCGGCAAACCGTGTCAATTTTGTGCTGTTTTAGCAGTCTCCCAATTTTTGACGTCACGTTGCCTGCTACTGTAGAAAGGCAAGGCTTGGTTCCTCATCTTTAGACTGTTCTTCTTCTGGGTTTCTGCTGTGTTTCCGTCGTCTGAAGGCTGTCTGGATCTGTCGATTGCTGTACCCGTTCTTGCGGAACACATTTTCTAGGTGTTTCAGTTCTTTGTACATATTTTGTTTGTCCGATATTGAGTATGCCCAGTGGTGAACCAGTTCGATGAGCATCCCGCTGACTTCTGCAGGATGGTGAGGCTCTTATCTTGGACGGTGGTCGGCAAACCGTGTCAATTTTGTGCTGTTTTAGCTGTCTCCCAATTTTTGACGTCACGTTGCCTGCCACTGTAGAAAGGCAAGGCTTGGTTCCTCATCTTTAGACTGTTCTTCTTCTGGGTTTCTGCTGTGTTTCCGTCGTCTGAAGGCTGTCTGGATCTGTCGATTGCTGTACCCGTTCTTGCGGAACACATTTTCTAGGTGTTTCAGTTCTTTGTACATATTTTGTTTGTCCGATATTGAGTATGCCCAGTGGTGAACCAGTTCTATGAGCATCCCGCTGACTTCTGCAGGATGGTGGCAACTCGAGGCATGTTAATGTAAGTCTGTATGTGTAGGCTTGCGGTACACGCTATGACCCAGAGTGCCATTTGATCTCTACATCAAGAAAGGGTAATTTCCCTTCCGTCTCGATTTTCATGGTGAACCGTATGTTGACGTGGACAGAATTTAGATGGTCTATAAATATCTGTAGATGATGAGGTCAGATGACAAACATGTCGCCCCCGTATCGGAAAAAACACACAGGTTTCCGTAGTGTCTTCTCTTCGAAACTCACCATAAATAAGTAGGCTACCATTGGTGAGAGAGGGCTCCCCATGGCCACAGCGTCGGTCTGTTCGTAGTATTGGCCGTTGAAGACAAAGTAGATGGATGTAAGTACGTGCCGGAAAAGTTGTGTCAACTCGGGACCAAATTTCTCGCTAATAAGGTGGGTCGAACCTTCTAGCGGGACCCGTGTGAAAATTGACACGACATCAGAGCTGACCATAATGTCTGTTTCTCGTAGGGTCAACTCCTTAAGACGTGAATGAAGTCCCCTGAATTCCGAATATGGTGTTCGCACTTTTCCACATACGGTCCGAGCAGGCCTGCCAGGTGTTATGCGAGAGGGTACATGGGCGCCCCTATGTTGCTGACAATGGGATGCATCCCTATTGGACTCGCATTCTGGAGGACGACGGTTCAATCCCGTCTCCAGCCATACTGATTTAGGTTTTCCGCGATTTCCCTAAATCGCTTCAGGCAAATGCCGGGATGGTTCCTTTGAAAGGGCACGGCCGATTTCCTTCCCAATCCTTCCCTAACCCGAGCATGAGCTCCGTCTCTAATCACCTCGTTGTCGACGGGACGTTAAACACTAACCACCACCACCACCACCATCCCTACCTTATATGTCTTCGGGAGGCCGTATATTTTCGGTGCTACTGCGGAGAGCTGTTGAATCTTGATATCCTTCCCCTCAATTGCGCCATTTTTAGTAGGGTGGCAGTTCTTAGTTGTATCCTGTTGGTCGGGTCCGCCTTGATCTTGCGGTATGCTGGGTCGTCAAGCAGTTGGAGGATGTTCCGTTCATAATCCTGTCTGTTTAGAAAGACTGTGGTGTTTCCTTTGCGGGCAAGATGACGTCCCTTTGTCTTCTCTCAGGGCCCGAAGTGCCGCTCTTTCTTCCCGTGAGATGTTGCTGGTGGTCGGTTTCGCCTTGGAGAGAATCCGACGTGTTTCCCTCCTGACTACTTCAGCCTTGTCCTCGGTTAAGCCCCAGACCGCCTGTTCCACTGTGAAGATGATCTCAGTGGAGGGGAGGTGAGCTGGCGTCGGTGCAAGGTTGCGTCCTTTTTCGAGTATTGAAGTGGTTGCGTCGTCCATTTGCTTCCCCATGAGCTTAATCACGGTTTGTTCCAGCAGCTCCGTCTCTTATTGTTGTTTGCCTGATAGCCTTGCAAACTTGTTAGTCCATCTTTCAGTGGATTTCAGGGTAAGACCCTCTATTCCCTCAGCACTACAGACCGATTAGCCTATTGCCAACTCTCAGCAAGATCTATGAGAGCCTCCTGCTAATACCCATACAGGAACATATTATCAGAGAGCAACTTCATCCGGATTTCCAATTCGGCTTCTGGCAGAACCACTTTTCACCACAACAGATCATGAGAGTGGTTGAAGCAGCCACAGAGAGCTTCAACCACAGAGGCTACTGCGGGATAGTGCTACTAGACGTAGCCAAAGCCTTCGACTCAGTATGGCATTGAGGGCTACTTTACAAGTTGTACACACAAGGGTTCCCTAGGAACATAGTTAAGTAAACTAAAAGGTATCTCACCGATAGAACTTTCTCTGTTAAATTAGAAACCGCCACCCCCTCCAAAAGGAGTATTCGTGATGGGGTGTCACAGCAATCGGTTCAAATGGCTCTGAGCACTATGGGACTTAACATCTGTGGTCATCAGTCCCCTAGAACTTAGAACTACTTAAACCTAACTAACCTAAGGACATCACACACATCCATGCCCGAGGCAGGATTCGAACCTGCGACCGTAGCATCTGTGTGGCTCCGGACTGACACAGTAATCGGTCCTGGGGCCCGTTTTGTACAGTCTGTACACTTCAGACACACCAACGACCCCCCTGGTGCACACCGCACCATATGCAGACACAGCCTTCTTCACGCGAACGAGGACCTGGTCATCCATAGGCTACAAAGGGTTTTAGATGACACAGAAACTTGGGCCCGTCGTTGGCACATCGCCATCAACTCTGAAACGACGCTGGTTATGCTGATCACCCAGAGGTTCGGAAGCCGCGGACCTCCTCAACGCGTCCCCCTCCACCTTCACCTAAACGAAACCCAACTACCCTGTCGCAGAACCGTCAAGTATCTTGGCGTAACCTTAGACTCTTATCTTACATGGAAACCCCACATAGACGAGGTCCACAGGAAGGTCTGTGCCAGAATGCCCATCCTATACCCAGTCTTCAACGCTACCAGCTCCCTTCCTATCAGGCCCTCATTCGACCAGTAATGGAGTATGCAAGCCCTGTCTGGGGATACGCGGTGAAGCAGTACCTGGACAAGCTCCAGAGGCTGCAGAACCCTACCCTCAGGAGAGCATTGCATCTACCCTTGGGATTCCCCACCGACGATCTGCACGCTGCAGCTGAAATCCCACTCCTGAAAGAGCGTTTCCACGACCTGGCAAGGGCCTTCTATGAAAGCTCTTCCAGATCAGGAAACGTCCTCATCCACTCCCTAGGTCGGTATGACATGTCCCGCGACAAGCACCAACGCCCATTAACGATCTACGACGACTAAGTCGAAGATAAAATCCCTATATCCAATCCCTAATCCTCCTCCCTCCCCCATAATATCATTCATCTCGCCAAACTCAGGCAAGTACCAGACACACACAGAAAATTCATCATATTACGCAGAAACCCAAAAATCACATAAATAATCACACACACACAAGTAAAGAAATGTAGTAAAAGCCGAAAGGCTGCAAACAGAATAAACTCCCCTACACACTTGTCCAAAGAGAGGAAAGTATCAGATGAGAGTGAGTGAGTCACTGATGGACATAAATAATACCGACAATGAGGAGATAGACCATTCCATCAGAACCACCTGATGATGACGGAAAGGTTATTCGCGAAAATACCGGGGGACTTCAACGATCGCATCCGGCTGGACACCCGAGAGCCCTGGGAACAACACATACTCCGGGAATGCCTCCGATCACATAACACTTTCCATGTTTCTTACTGTGAAACGGGAGAACAGAGCATCCAGATCTTTTATGAAGAGATTGAAGATTCCTGAAAGTACTCTGGTAATTCTTACTATTATAAAGGACTTTTATGAAATGCTACTGCTACTGCACAAGCTTCTAGGCGCTGCTCTATGCAAAATTTATTAATATCATTATTTTTGAAATTAAAACAATGTATGACAAAGTGGCATCTCGTCCCTTCTCCACATTTACTCTATATTTAATGTATCTCTACCAGTGCTCGCATGATGTTCAGAGAGGCAGATTATATCAACTTGTTAGCTCAACTGTAATTGTTCAACACAAATAAGCAACTCCTTAAGCTTACCCCTTATTCCTCTGCTATTCTGATGCAATAAGGATAACTGATTTTCTGCAGTGGCTGAATTACAACTGGATGAACCTAATTTTCCTGTCACTTTCTGAGTATCTCTAGTTTCAATCAGGGGCTGTTTGCATGAATTGTGTACATTAAAATGTGCTTTCTAACTGCCTGCTTTATCAATATGAATGTCATTTTCAGCGTGTGTCTGAAAATGTTTTGTTTCTGAACTCCATACCCTGAAAAACGGTGGTTCTCTTTCTTATAACCACTGGTACTTTACCCCTCGTGATAGTGTTCCCTCCTAAGTTATTTGCTGTTAGCCCAGACAATTACCTTCCCTTTCCTGTTGAGGTGGAAGCCATGCCAAGTATAGTCCCACCTACTGATAGTTTCAACAGAAACCTCACCTATATGAGACCCCATACCTCATCCAATCAGCTGAACCACCTCTAAATTAACTCTTCTAACATTAGAGTTTAAATGTTATAGGGCATGGCGCCTCAGAACAGATACAAGCCCAACACCAGTATGCGCCCCTACCTATAATTACCATAGTGTCTTCCTCTGTGAAGTCTTTGTAAAGTGAACCTACATCCTGTATCACCTGATCCAGACTTGCACTAGGTTTAAAAAAACTTGTGACCTGGTAATTTGACCCTAATTCATCCTGCAACAGTTGGCCAACACATCTACAATGGAAAATACCTAACGAAAAAACTTCCTTCTTCACAAGTTTTTCTGCCTTCTTACTTCTCAAGCACTTTTTCAAACTTTGTTCTGTCTTGTCTACTCCTAAATCTACTTATAGCTCATCAGATTCCAGATATGATAACAGATCAAACTTTTTTCCGCAATAACAACAAAAATGTCTGAGAAAGTTCTATTCCTGGTTCTAATATAAGCTGTCGTCACTTCCCACCTCTCTTTTCCCTTCTCCCTCCTCCACCTCTCCAGATCTTGTGAAGTTCGCTAGTACACAGAAGAGCGTCAAGTGGTTAACATCTTTCTACCATGTAATTAACTCTTATGACCCTGGCATATCCTTTAACGATAAGGTGACGTCCTTTCGATTATTTGTCCACACGTGTACGATCATCTACGTGAATCTTCACGTCTGCTTCTATTCAAGACCTGGAATTCTACGGTTGTCCTGCTCTCCATTGACTCAAGAAGAAGCTGTGTGAAAATAGGGTTGCTGTGTCAGCTTATGAAAATGTAAAATTATTTTTAACTTGGATGTGAAATAAATATGTTTTTACCTCATAATATGTGTGTGTACATTTTTTTACAGATTTTACCTTGTTCCCCCTTTGATAGTATACAGATTTAACCGGATACTATGTCTACCAAGCACAAGAGGCATAATTTTAGATATGTTTCCTATATATCTTTGGAAGCGGACATGGTCACGTGCCTCCTGCTGCCGTAAGTCAATTCATGCTGCACTACAGGCATAATGCCACGCACCATAGTATGTATATATTATTATCTATCATCTTAAACTTCACCTCCTTAATAGTACCCACCTACAAAAAAACTAATGTCATTTGTGTCATGAACGTCCTTCATATACATTTGTGAGGGTAGAAATTTGTGAAATAACAACAATGGCGTATGGTAACCATTTTCTTTCATTTATTCAGTTCACACAGATACAATTAGATTTTTCAGATGCAGTTCACTTCTTGAGCTACAATTTGACTCTGATATTACAACGCAGAGATACTTTTAACTTACAGTCTGTTATTAATAACTAGGAAAGGAAAACGTATGAACGGTAAGAATGGTTGAGAAAGTTTTTACAATTTTTCCAGTGACGCTAAAAGATAATATTTTTGTAATTTTTCCACATATACAAAATTACACTAAAAACTAATGGCTTTTTGCTCAACTCAATTCTACAGTCTAAGTTCGGTGAACATTAATTCTGATGGATTGTGTACACTAAAAATGTAATCGGTCTTGGACAGCTAGCAGCAGGTGAAACTAAAAAAAGAAATGTTCTAAATACACGATGCACATGGTGCATAGATATATATTTATATAGTACACATAAGCTACGTATGAATAAATAAGCATGCAAATTTGTATGTCTGTTTATGCTTTTGTTTACATTTTTAACTTTTTTTAGTTTCCTCACACATGGTGTGCATATATATATATATATATATATATATATATATATATATATATATATACTTGATTATGCTTTTCCCACACATCGTGTAAACCAATATATATATATATATATATATATATATATACAGGGTGGTCTATTGATCGTGACCGCGCCAAATATCTCCAAAAATAAGCGTCAAACGAAAAAACTGCAAAGAAACCAGATGGCGCTATGCTTGGCCCGCTAGATGGCACTGCCATAGGTCAAACGGATATCAACTGCGACTTTTTAAATAGGAACCCCCATTTTTTATTACATATTCGTGTAGTATGTAAAGAAATATGAATGTTTTAGTTGGACCACTTTTTTCGCATTGTGATAGATGGCGCTGTAATAGTCACAAACATATGGCTCACAATTGTAGATGAACAGTTGGTAACAGGTAGGTTTATTAAATTAAAATACAGAACGTAGGTACGTTCGAACATTCTATTTCGGTTGTTCCAATGTGATACATGTACCTTTGTGAACTTACCATTTCTGAGAACGCATGCTGTTACAGCGTGATTACCTGTAAATACCACATTAATGCAAAAAATGCTCAAAATGAAGTCCGTCAACCTCAATGTAGTTCGCTTCCGTAATGTTCGCAAATGCTTTGACAATGCGCTGACGCATGTTGTCAGCCGTTGTCGGTGGATCACCATAGCAAATATCCTTAATTTTTCCCCAAAGAAAGTAATCCGTGGACGTCACATCCAGTGAACGTGCGGGCCATGGTGTGGTGCTTCGACGACCAACACACCTTTCATGAAATACGCTATTCAATACCGCTTCAACCGCACGCGAGCTATGTGCCGGACATCCATCATGTTGTATGTACATCGCCATTCTGTCATGCAGTGAATCATCTTGTAGTAACATCGGTTGAACATTACGTAGGAAATCAGCATACATTGCACCATTTAGATTGCCATCAATAAAATGGGGGCCAATTATCCTTCCTCCCATAATGCCGCACCATACATTAACCCGTCAAGGTCGCTGATGTTCCACTTGTCTCTGCCCGAAATTCACGAAATGGACTACCTACATACCAGGATGTTGGCACAGACATCTAAATACTGGGTCAGGCAGGGCATGGGAACTAGCATTGAATCTAATTAAACAGACGCTCAGGAAAGGAAACGAACGGGCGACTAGGGCGGACGAGCTATTACACCGACGCCACCACAGACGCCGGCACCAGCGTTTCAGCGACCGCTGACGCGCGGTCGCGGACCGTGGAGAGAACGTCTCGCGAGGGGAGGGGATTTAAGATGGCCACCTGCCGTCAGGAGCTCAGTTCGTGAGCGCACCTGATGATGGCGACATGTCTGATCGCCGAAATACTGTGCGCGTTGGACGCTATGTACCGGCAGTACACCCTTGGACTGTTCGCATCTCAGAAAATCAGGCCAGTATAGCTCTCAAGGGGATTCACGAAAACATTTGGCGATTGATGTGTTCTGCGTTATCACGCAGTTTTCGCCCCGAAGTTAATGAAGACTTGTCTCTTCAATAGCAGAGTCAATTTGGTGGGGGTGGGGGTTGCAGTACCCTCCTGCTGGACTCTCAAACCTTGTGAACGAGATTCGCTCCTCAAAGGCGTCTACAATCACTGAGTATTCTAACTGTGGTATAAAGGACGGGATAGGGAACTGTCGCTAGCCACACGATCATCTCTACATCTAATACTACTATTACTAGGGGGGATGAGGTCCATCCTTTTGATGATGGAGTCGGCGAGGTGCACAGGGGTATGTGCTGAGGCACACATACCTTTCTTTGACGACAACCATTCTGACGAGGATGAGCAGGAGGCTGAGGTGGCGCTAGTGAGTCACGGCAGTGGGAGCCATATGACTGCGGCGAGAGCTCCTGATGCTGCTGCTGTAGGCCTGACCTGCTATCCTGAGGTTGGCCGGCCGCGGTGGTCTAGCGGTTCTGGCGCTGCAGTCCGGAACCGCGGGACTGCTACGGTCGCAGGTTCGAATCCTGCCTCGGGCATGGGTGTGTGTGATGTCCTTAGGTTAGTTAGGTTTAAGTAGTTCTAAGTTCTAGGGGACTTATGACCTGAGATGTTGAGTCCCATAGCGCTCAGAGCCTATCCTGAGGTTGATAGCTCGTTGCTCGATCATGGACGCCAGAGTGTTGCTGGGGTGACAGCGCCTCTCACGCTACGAATAGCTATGTTTTTGCTTGTGCAGTGTGTCTCCACGGATCCCGCTTTGGCGAGGTAGGTTTAGCCGCCACCGGTACCTGCGTCAGGGTGTGCTGTGGCAGCGGAGATGTGACCGAAGTAGAAGAGAGAGAGAATAACGAAACAAAATTAGGTACAGCGTTCCAGACATAACCAGCTCCTGCTACTTCAAGGAAGGTAAGAAAACAGATGATCGCACTTTTATATAAGCAGGGTGAGTAATTGCCTTTCCTGCTCTGGGTCCATGACCTCATCATTTCATCCACCACCCCTTCAGGAAAGTCATCTGCCTCTAAAAGGGCCAGGTCACACTCCCGTTGCAGCTCTTCATCTAGAGCCATTTCTCTGACCCGTTAAGGTATCTCAGCCTTGTCAGGACTGACACGCTGCCACCGATCCCCTTCGCATGTCTCAGAGAAGAAGAAAAACCTCCTACACTAAGAAAAAAATTGGAATTCTTTTTTCGACTTACATGGCTGCTCTGCCGTCTCACTGGGTGGAGACTACTATAGTTGATGAATAGGCTGCAGCCGCCCGTCTATGAGGTCTAGCCGCTCTAGAATTGTTGCTGTAACTATAAAAAACATAATATTTTCAATTGTATAGCTACTAGTACGTAGATATTTCTTTTTTTTTTCTATATTTACGCGACTGTTGGTGCAGTGTATTCGCTGCTGGAGACGATGCATGCGCGGCGTGTCGCTGGTGCTTTTTTCAGCCTTCAGCATTGCCTCCATCTCAAGCTGCATGTTCACAAAGAGAGGTATCACAAGGAAAAGCATGAAATAAGAAATAAACCGGCGGTACGAAAACGAATTACACTGCTTCAACCATGAAGTTTTTTATATACTTAAGTGGCAGCTCTAGTTGTGGTCTTTCCACAAGAGGCTAAACCTCGTCAGAGAGAGTTCACTGTGGTCCAGCTTCCTCCTCCTCCCATCTGCCCTTGCAATCCAGGATAAAATCCTGGAACTCCGCTGCAAAAGAAGGAAAAGAAATTCGATTACCGACGAGAATTTTTAACACACCAAATTTTTCACGATTTCGTCACCATAAGCACATATTACAAAAACAAGTTATCTACTTATGTGGTAGTTCGTTTTCCTCTTCTACAATTCTACGTAGTTGGCTGCTGATTCTGATGATACTTGACGTCACTGAATGCTTCAATTTCGTTAAACTGACGCACACAACTAAGGAGCAGACACACTGGCGAACTGAAGCTGGCACAATGAGACTGGAATGGACGAAGTGGGTTTTATATAGACACGCTGATTTGGTGCGAACCAGTCAGGGAGGGTGATTGACGGAAAGTCATGAACAGTATTTTCAGGAGCCAATGAGATACGAAATCCCGAGGTAGTATGATCCGTGACGTTACAGCTCCATGGGCTGGACACGATGACGTCACAACAGTGACCGGAGAGTCGACTTCCGGTCACAGGTTCACAGGTTCACTCCGTGGCATACTGCGGGTGGATGCTTCTGGGTGGTGGCTCCTGAGTGCGGCAAACTACTGCTACTGTGCAAGAGTATTTGAGATCATTTATTTTAGTGAAACTGTTGAAACGATATTTTTATATGACATATTTGCACTCGATTATTTTTATGCGTCTTTAGTTTCATTGTGTGTGATGTTCCACCGGGGGAGGTTTCCCCGCTTTGTCTGTTGAATGCGGGACGGCACCAGCTGGCCACCTCTTCGGCAGCGACTTCCAGCACAGGTATATAACACTCGAAATTGTTTAAAGCTGTGTCGATCTTTTTTGCGTGTTTTCAGTTTGTGGAATCAATTAATATTTCCTGAAACAAGGGCATCGCCGGGTCAGATTCATTTTAGAAACTGTGTGAAGCACAACATTGATTAAATATTCCAACTATGGCTGGCACAGTGTTTTGTGTGCAAGTGTATTTCGAGTAGTTTTGTGATGTATTTTCAGTTTGCGAAACGAACTGTTTAATTAATATTTTCTGTGACACATCTTCTGAAGCAACATTTGCATTATTTTGTGACATCGTAAAGAAATGTATGTGACAATATTCCGCACACTGCTTGAGCACCAGATTTAATAACTCCTGAAGCAGTTTGTGTTTAACAACAAGGGGAAGGCTGTGCCGCGAGTGTGGCACAAAGAGAGTCTGCCAGGGAGGAGGCCTGTGGTGTTTCCCCCAAAAAGCGTGTGAAGTGTGCCACAAAGAATCGTTGGGGTATTTCCCACAAAAACACGTGAAGTGTCCCAGGCAGGAGGGCAGCATGGCTTCTTGTCTGCTGCCAGATCCACGTGGCATGATTGGTGCGTCACAAAGAAAGAAAGTGCACCAGGGAGAAGGATGACTGGGATATTTCCTGTGCGACAGGAAGTGCTTAGCGTAGTCATGCAGTTACTGCGTCTCGGACCCTGGCCCGTGCTGTGAGCCCATCACATGGCTCCTTCCAGTGATTGCGACCTTGGTGGACCAAGCCCGTGAGAGTGTGATGTGAGACAGTGAATTACGTTGTTCCTTTCACTATTGGAATAAAACAGAAAAGTACCACAATTGTTTAACATTGTCTGTATTGTTTAGACAGTATTCTCCACTGTAAGTAAACAATAACAATGTTCCAACACTAGCATCAATTTCGAGATGTGATTTGAGAAATAAATAAACAATATTCCATACATCGTCTAAATTGTTTAAAAACCAGCATCAAATTTGAGGGGTACTGTGATTTCGGAAATAAGCAAACAATATTCTGAAAAAAATTTTCTTAACAATGCCTTATGCACCTCAAAACAGACTGAGCGGAGCCATTTCCATGGGTGGGGGGTGTGGAGGGTATGTGACATCATAGGAGTGGGATGGATTTCCCAGAGGAGTGGTAGGGGAAGGGATGCACGCCAACCAGCGAAAACCCATGCTTACATCAGGAGAAGGGTTTAATTAATTGATCAATTAATTAATTTCCATAATCAATTTGATATCAAAAGTATGCCAGAATGCGCTTTATCCCTGTACATCCCTCACCATGCGTATTTGTACCACCCCTTAGGTTTACAATGTACTGTGTCCAGTGCCTGTGCTTTGAAATGATGTGTGAAAAAGTTTCCCACCACTGGACTAAGAGGATCACCTATGACGATGCCCTCCAGCTGTTCGTAAAGTTGCCATTCCACATGAATCACTTTGTGGTGAGGCATGCACGACATCACCAAGCTCTTTCATGCATGTCCCATCACGAGCTATTTCACGTGGAATAGCAACTTTTCGAAAAGCTGGAAGGTATCGGCATGAGTAGTCGTCTTAGTACAGTGGTGGCCAACTACTTCATAGAACATATCGAAGCACAGATACTGGACTTGCGCCTTGTAAACCTAAGGTGTGGTACAAATTCGTAAATGATACCTTCGTTGTGTGGAACAACTTAGTGACTTTCTAAGACACTTGAACAGCATCCATGCGAACATAAAATTTACCATGGAAATAGAAAAGGACAAGCAGCTACCCTTCTAGACGTTCTGGTCACAAGGGATGGTGAAAACCTGGGACACAGCGTGTATCGAAAACCGACACACACGGACCGATACCTGCACTATGTGTCAAATCACCACCAGAGACTGGAAATAGGCATTAATAATACGCTCGTAGCGTGACAAAGACGAATATGTGAGCCACAGCACTTCAGACGCGAGATGCAACAATTGGAAAGCGTTCTGAAGAGTAATGGGCACTCTACCAGTTATGTAAGAAGTGTAACGCAGTGAAGCAGGTGGCGAAGTGAGGCATGGGGAAAACAAATATCTGGTACGGCCTTTCTGCCATACATTCCCAGACTGACGGATAGAAACGGCCATATGATGTGCAAACGTGGCGTAAAGACTATTTATAATCTTACAAAGAAAATCCAAGGGTGCCTCAGATCGGCAAAGGAAAAAAGGGATTCACTTGCAATGTCGGGAGTATACCGCATAAAATGCATATGCAGAAAAGTTTATGTTGGAATGACTGGGCTATGGTTCAACATCAGGAGCACAGAACATAAGCGGCATTGCAGGTTGGGGCAAGTGGAGAAATAAGCCGTGGCACAGGCCGACCACATTGTAAAATGGCCGAAGTTCTGGCTGTAGAGAAGAACTATCACACCCTCTTGTTCAGAGAAGCTATAGAAATGCACAAACATGAGAATAGCTGCAACAAGAAGGAAGAAAGTCTCAAGGTATACGGATCCTGAATTCCCGTGCTGCAGTGAACGATCGTTGCAAGTAGCAAGAGGAGAACAGCACGGAAATGGCCTTGGACGTTAGCGCGCCAGGCACATATAATCTACCGCCGCGAGCTCTAATCCACTCCACCGGCAGCAATTTAGGGAGAAGTTTTGACAATGCTAGTCACTTGTGCTGGTAAAACGACAAAAAAAGCATCAAACAAACGTCGGCCAAAGAACTCGAGTCAGAAGGCAACAGGATGTTTGGCACACCATATTGTGCATACCGGTGGGTACCTTGTACCACTACGTCATTTCCTTTCCTGTTCCACCCGCAGATACAGCGAGGGGAAAGCAACTGTCTAGATACATCCGAACGAGAACTAATTTCTATTATCTTAGCTGTCGTTACGCGAAATGTACGTTGGAGATAGCAGAATCGTTCTGCAGTTAGCTTCAAATGCCGGTTCTCTAACTTTTCTCGACAGTTTTCGGCGAAACGAACGTTGACTTCCCTCCACGGATGTCCATTTCAGTTCTCGAAGCATCTCCTCAATACTCGCGTGCTGACCGACCCTACGGATAGCAAACCTAGCAGCCTGCTTCTGAATTCCTTCCTCTAATCTGACTGGATGTGAAGCTCAGACACTCGATCAGCACTCTGGAATGTATCGCATTGGTGTTTTATAAGTCGTCCCCTTTCAAGATATACAAAATTTTCCTAAAATTTTCCCAACAAACTGAATTCTATCATTCGCCTTCCATACTAATTTACTTATGTGCTCGTTTCATTTCATATCACTTTGGAACGTTAAACCTAGATATACAATCAACTTGACTGTGAGAAGCAGTGCAATAGTAATGCTATATTCGAAGATTACGTAATTGTTTCTCCTACTAATCTTCATTAACTCACATGTTTCTACTTTCAGAGCAAGCTGTAATGCATCACACGAAGCATAGCTTTGTCCAAGTCATTTTGCATCCTCTTACATTCACTCAGCGACGACACCCTCGCGTACTTCACAGCATACAGCACTAGACTGCTGCTCGCCCTGTCAACCACACTATTTATCAGCACACTTCCCTGGGGTACTCCTGACAATGACCTTGTCTCTGATCAACACTCTTCATCGAGGACAACGTACTGCCTTCTGTTATTTAAGAAGTCTTCGAGTAACTCACATATCTGGGAACCTATTTTGTATGCTCGTACATTCATTAACTGTCTGGAGTTGGACATGTTTTAAAGTGCTTTCCGGAAATGTAGGACTATGAACTCAGCCTATTGCCCTTCATCTATGATTCGCAGTATATCATGTGAGAAAAGGGTAAGCTGGAGCGAACTTTCTAAGTCTCTACTGATATTTGTACAGAATATCTTCCATGTCAAGCAAATTTATTATTTTCGAACTGAGAATACGTCCATGAAATCTGATGTTAATGATAGTGGTATATGATTTTGTGGATCCGTTCTTCTACGCTTCTTATATACAGGAGTCACCTGCCCTTTTTCCAATCGCTTGGGACTTGGCACTAGGCGAGAGAAACTCGCGATAAATTCAGACTAGCCGGCCGGGGTGACCGAGCGGTTCTAGGCGTTACAGTTTGGAACTGCGCGACCGCTACGGTCGCGTGTTCGAATCCTGCTTCGGGCATGGATGTGTGTGTTGTCCTTAGGTTAGTTAGGTTTAAGTAGCTCTAAGTTCTAGGGGACTGATGACCTCAGAAGCAAAGTCCCATGGTGCTCAGAGCCATTTGAACCAAATTCAGACTAAATACGGTGCCTATGACGAAAAACCGAATTTTGATTCCGTCCGGAGCTGGAAACTTACTAGTTTTCAGCTCTTTCAGTGGCTTCTCTACTCCAGGGATGTCTGCTCCTCTTGCCTCCATATGGGAGTCGGTAGGGCAGTCGAACGATGGTATGTTTGTACCATCCAACTTCGTGAATGATTTATTAAACACGAAATTTAAAACTTCGACTTCCCATTTTCCATCTGCTATTGCCACACCAGATTAGTTAACGGACCGATTAGTGATTTTACGCGGTGTTGTGTCCTACCCACTCATCTAATGTACGGTGCCTAGGAAACCTGCTTTTTGGGATTGCTAGACAACAATTCAAGCAAATCGTATTAATAGATTTTTATTACAGTAAGATAAGTGACAAGACTTAACTTAGACAATTTACAAAGGTATCGCAAGCGAATGGCGACAGGCAAATAAGAAGTCTGTTCAGTATAAACAAAAGCAATACAGTGAAACAATACATTTCCTAAGTATCTGCTGTAGCTTTCGTAGAACGACTATTCTTCAATTGGGTGGCGCCAGGTGGCGAGGCGCTTTTATTCTCTTCGCCTAGGCGTTACAGTTTGGAACTGCGCGACCGCTACGGTCGCAGGTTCGAATACTGCTTCGGGCATGGATGTGTGTGTTGTCCTTATGTTAGTTAGGTTTAAATAGTTCTAAGTTCTAGGGGACTGATGACCTCAGAAGTTAAGTCGCATAGTGCTCAGAGCCATTTTTGAACCACTTACTCGGCACATATTCCCCTGGGGCGCCTTTTACACGGTGTTCAAATTTTGTCATTGATTCCTCCACGTCCATCACACTGGAACTAAACTTTTTATCATTCATTTTCTAAATGGTATGCTAAAACCTGCTTATCTGCTCCTTCTATCTGATGTACTCTTTTAGTCTTCTTGATGCATTCACTAACTTTAGTAATCCCTTGCCACGGTTCGCGCGGCTACCCCCGTCGTAGGCTCGAATCCTCCCTCAGGTATGAGTGTGTGTGTGTTGTCCTTTGCGTAAGTTAGTTTAAGTCAGATTAATTGGTGTGTAAGCCTAGTGAGCGATGACCTCAGCAGTGTGGTCCCGAACTTACTACAAGTTTCCAAAAAATAACCACCGTCGCTATGGTGATGTCTTCATAACTAATCCCTGTCTCCTTACTGACGCCGTAGATAAGATCTGATCTGTTTGCAGTAACAGTGACTAAAATACACTCCTGGAAATTGAAATAAGAACACCGTGAATTCATCGTCCCAGGAAGGGGAAACTTTATTGACACATTCCTGGGGTCAGATACATCACATGATCACACTGACAGAACCACAGGCACATAGACACAGGCAACAGAGCATGCACAATGTCGGCACTAGTACAGTGTATATCCACCTTTCGCAGCAATGCAGGCTGCTATTCTCCCATGGAGACGATCGTAGAGATGCTGGATGTAGTCCTGTGGAACGGCTTGCCATGCCATTTCCACCTGGCGCCTCAGTTGGACCAGCGTTCGTGCTGGACGTGCAGACCGCGTGAGACGACGCTTCATCCAGTCCCAAACATGCTCAATGGGGGACAGATCCGGAGATCTTGCTGGCCAGGGTAGTTGACTTACACCTTCTAGAGCACGTTGGGTGGCACGGGATACATGCGGACGTGCATTGTCCTGTTGGAACAGCAAGTTCCCTTGCCGGTCTAGGAATGGTAGAACGATGGGTTCGACGACGGTTTGGATGTACCGTACACTATTCAGTGTCCCCTCGACGATCACCAGTGGTGTACGGCCAGTGTAGGAGATCGCTCCCCACACCATGATGCCGGGTGTTGGCCCTGTGTGCCTCGGTCGTATGCAGTCCTGATTGTGGCGCTCACCTGCACGGCGCCAAACACGCATACGACCATCATTGGCACCAAGGCAGAAGCGACTCTCATCGCTGAAGACGACACGTCTCCATTCGTCCCTCCATTCACGCCTGTCGCGACACCACTGGAGGCGGGCTGCACGATGTTGGGGCGTGAGCGGAAGACGGCCTAACGGTGTGCGGGACCGTAGCCCAGCTTCATGGAGACGGTTGCGAATGGTCCTCGCCGATACCCCAGGAGCAACAGTGTCCATAATTTGCTGGGAAGTGGCGGTGCGGTCCCCTACGGCACTGCGTAGGATCCTACGGTCTTGGCGTGCATCCGTGCGTCGCTGCGGTCCGGTCCCAGGTCGACGGGCACGTGCACCTTCCGCCGACCACTGGCGACAACATCGATGTACTGTGGAGACCTCACGCCCCACGTGTTGAGCAATTCGGCGGTACGTCCACCCGACCTCCCGCATGCCCACTATACGCCCTCGCTCAAAGTCCGTCAACTGCACATACGGTTCACGTCCACGCTGTCGCGGCGTGCTACCAGTGTTAAAGACTGCGATGGTGCTCCGTATGCCACGGCAAACTGGCTGACACTGACGGCGGCGGTGCACAAATGCTGCGCAGCTAGCGCTAATCGACGGCCAACACCGCGGTTCCTGGTGTGTCCGCTGTGCCGTGCGTGTGATCATTGCTTGTACAGCCCTCTCGCAGTGTCCGGAGCAAGTATGGTTGGTCTGACACACCGGTGTCAATGTGTTCTTTTTTCCATTTCCAGGAGTGTATTTCCATTGCTTGTGGACTGTTGAACTAGCTGCTCAAGACAATTATTCAAAAGCATTCCATAAGAGTGCCTGTCTGTACAACCTGCAGTAGCTTCATAGACGTCCCAGCCTATATTCGGTAAAACCATCATGTTATATTTCATGACCTGGGTATTTCCATGTTACTGAGCGCAGATTTACTTTGAATGATTCGAAAACACTTACTGCGGAAACGGATGGCCTGTAAAACATCCCATAGCTAACTTGAGATCTCCTGCACATATTACAAGCTTCCAGTTACTTTCACACGCAGACTCAGTTTCCGTTGTTGACTATTGCTCAACTGTCTGGGATCCTTACCAAGCTGGTTTAATCTAAGGAACAGATAAGATCCCATGAAGAGTCGACCCTACCCTTCTCAGCCTTCAGACTCGCGTGGCTGATATTGCGTGTCTGCTTGGCTGGAATAGGGTGGCGCTGACACTCGTCACACTCAAGATGTTTGCCATTGTATGTTTGGACATCGACTCTCATCCAGAACCTTTCCACCCTACCAATGGCACTGGCGTAGGGCCTACCTACTTGTTAGTTCTTATTTCCAGCTGTGAGAACACCGCTGCAATAGTTTCCAGCACCGCAGGGTAGCGGCTTCCCCCCGTCGGAGGTTCGAGACCTCTCTCGGGTATGGGTGTGTGTGTGTTGTACATAGCGTAAGTAAGTTAGATTAAGTCGTGTGTAGGCTTAGGAACCGATGATCTTAGCAGTTTGGTCCCATTAGACCTCACCACAAATTTTCTAATTTTCAAATAGTTTCCAAGACACGTGTCTTTCTTTTTCGAAAGTTCGTTCTGGACAAAACTACATTCTGAGGTGAGTTTTTTGAGCTTTTTAATAGATATAAATATCATTTTAAGCTCCACTGAAATCTTCTCGACCATTCTCACACAATAACCACTTCATGTCTGAGCAATCACTAAAGACCGGAGATCAGTCAATTATTAAAACGTACAGTAATAGTAGCTAGAAATATAAAGAGAAAATTAAGTAAAACTGTAAAGCCGAAGAAGCTGGCTGACTGACCTTAGAAGCAAGAAAGGATAAGTTAGGCGCTTCGCAATCCATGAAAATCTGAGCGAGATATATTAAGATGAAGTCCAGACAAAATAATAAAATAATAGATGGGTTGTTCTTATGTCGCCTTCAGCTTAAGTCGAGTGTTCTCAAGTTTATTCCTTTTTTTTTAAATCGGAATACACTGATAAGCCAAAACATTATGACCACTGCCCACCACGACGTTGGTTGCCGCCTGGGGGCGTTGTTGGCACGTGACACGGTAGCGAAAGTACGTAAGTGGAGCTGACACGGATGGAAGATCACCCTAGCGACGAAACGGGCTGCAGATCGGGAAGTCCATTGAGATACGAGTTTTCGACGAAAGGCAGATTATTATTATGCAGAGCATGGGAATGAGTATCTCGAAAACGGTGAAGCTTGTCGAATGTTCACGTGCTACTATCGTGAGCATCTACGGAAAAAGATAGAACAATGAAACTAGTACTAGGCTCTGAAAGGTTTGACGTCTACGGCTCTTCACAGACCTTTGAGTTCGTAGGCTTGTCTGCTCTGCAAAGTACGACAGACTGTGATCCGTGGCAGCTCTGCGAAAGAGCACAATGCAAGTGCACGGAGCACACAGATCATCGTACATTGTTGAACATGGAGTTCCCGCGGTAGACCACCTCTACGCGTTTACATTTGGACCCAACGACATCGTCACTTATGGTTTCTGTGGGCATGGGACCATGGGGATTCAACTTAGGATCAATGGAAGCGTTTCGGCTCTTCTGGTGGATCACATTTTTGCTACACTAGGCCGATGGTCGTATTCACAGACGCCGTCATCGAGGTGAAGGGCGGCACGAAACGTGCAGCGCGCTACGGGCGTAGACTGGTGGAAAAAGTATTATGCTATGGGAGACATTTTCCTGTGCTTGCATGGAATCCGTAGTAGTGATCGAAGACAAGCTGACAGCTGTAAACCACCTGCAGCCTTTCTTGCTTGATGTCTTTCCAGACTGTGACGTCATCTTTAGCAGTATAACTGTACTTGTCTCGGAGCCAGAACCATGGTACAGTGGTTTGAGGAGCATTATAGTGAACTTACGTTGATATCTTGGCAACCAAATATGCCTGACGCAAATCCTTTGGAAACAATCTGGGTCTATCGGACGCCATCACCTCGTACCCTCGTCAGCGGCACGTTATTTACACATATTACATGACCTGTGCGTAGAGATGTAATGCCACATACCTCCATAAACGTATCAATAAACTTTCGGATCCCAAACACGCAGAATCAATGATTTATTTCATTCCAAAGACGGAGAAACAAGCTATTAAACGGATGGTCATAATGTTTCGGCTCATCAGTATAGGTGGCTCATGTAACTGCAAGTACTACACCCTAAGGGGATCTTCCAGCAGAGTATTACATTATGAATCAAATTACAGATGAGACAAAGTTATTTCAGTCCTCAGAAGCCAGTCAGGTGGTTTCGCAGAGCATAGCGTGCTCAACCTTACTGCCATTCATTCTTAATTAAAAACATATCGACACTCGTACTCAGTACCAAGACACACGCAAAAACTTCTGTGTGGTGTCTGTTTGTTCTATATCATGTCTCCCTACCACTTTCGCGCAACGACGCTCTGAGCGTGTTTTTTAGGGAATTGATTAGTGTGAACCTGGGACCTGTTGCTGGTAAGGAGACGCCAGACCACACATGACATGTAGAGTTCAGAAGAGTTCAGTGAGACTAGCGATGATATAACCAAATACTTAATGATTTCAGCGTCAGCTCCACTGCACTCCCTGTAAAAGAATCTTAATACTAACTAAATTTAGTGGAAGGGGTTCAAGGCTTTCCTATTTTTAGTTAGCTGGTAAAACAACGTCGAAAAATCAGTTAAGTTTACCATTGGAAATTTTATTCTACTCACAAAACATTGTTTATAAATTGCACTACTGATAAAAGGAAATGTTTTAATACAGGATGATAAAAACCAACTGCGTTCAACAAAAATGTAAACGAATATTACCTGAGTGGGTTTCCAAGTTCTACAATGGATCGAAGGATGACCTATGCCATATCACATCTATAATCTGGGTTTAAATTAAGTTTCAAAAAAGAGAAAACTATCAAAATGGTCTACAGCGACCCTCAATTATCTTTAATTACTTATCTAACTTGTCGTAAATTACAGTGGCTGATGTGGCTTCTCAATAACTATATAACAGAAAAATCATCGCGTTTCAGATTTTTACTTCAAGTGGCAAATGTGAACACCATCAGCTTTAATTGACGGTAGACACTAGTGTTACGCAAAAGGGGAGTAACAGATGAGACTTCTGCAGTTCTGAGTGAAGCGATATGTGCTGTTATGCGGCATCGCGTGCGTTCATTACCTTGTCGGTGTTCATCAGGGGGCGGCGGCCAGCACAGCACCGCTCACCTCACCGTCTCGGAAGCAAGTCTCCCCTAACTTCTCCTTACTACAATTTACCGAAGTTGGTTTAAAAAAACTATCTGGCTGTGTTTTCATCTGACCAATCAGGGTCTCAATGTTAACCTTAAGCTCCGCCTACAAAAATTCTGTCTATCCAATGAGAAACGTTATACTTTTCGTGGTGGGGCAATGTTTTTAAAGTTTGCAACGTAACAGAGACGCGAAAACGTCTCACGTTAAAACTTGCAGCTGGTGTGGTCCTTTTAGTGTTATCGTAAGATCTATACTGTTCTTCTGGAGGGCTCTATCTTTTAACATGGGCTGGGGGGATGGTCCTGACGTAACAAAGACGCGAAAAAGTCTCACGCTAAAACTTGCAGCTTGTGTGGCCCTTTTTGTGTTATCGTGAGACCTATACTGTTCTTCTGGAGGGCTCTAGCTTTTAACATGGGCTGGTGGTGGTCCTAGCGGTTAGCTGGCGAGGTGGGTGTCCGTCCCTTATCGTAGGGCCTTCCAGCTTAACACGGTTCTGCTCTCGGCTTCTGTTCTCGTTTCTCCCCTCGGAACTGCGTCTGTCTCACGGTGGGAAGGTATGACATGCATTTAGGCATTCTTGTGTTAGTTTGTGGTATTCCATTTGCTCACTCGTTACTCGTATTACTTTGGTTAATTTAATGTCACGATTTACTCGGAGCTACGTGACACACTACTGGATTTCTTATCGTGTCAGGGTTTTCATGGAAGGTGTTGGATTTGCGACACCTTACAACATCCTATAGTGACACTGCAAAAAAAAATGGCTCTGAGCACTATGGGACTTAACTTCTAAGGTCATCAGTCCCCTAGAACGTAGAACTACTTAAACCTAATTAACCTAAGGACATCACACGCATCCATGCCCGAGGCAGGATTCTGACTTGCGACCGTACCGGTCGCGAGGTTCCAAACTGTAGCGCCTAGTACCGCTCAGCCACCCCGACCGGCGACACTGCAAAATGTGTGAGACTGTGTTCCCTGAAGGCATCCTTGGCTGCTATATCCGCTTTCATATTTAACCTAACTCCTATATCCACTTGTACAATTACATATGCCTTCTTTTTTTTAGATCTTTTTTGTATTTGATGTTGCCGGCCGCGGTGGTCGTGCGGTTCTAGGCGCTCCGTCCGGAACCGCGCGACTGCTACGGTCGCAGGTTCGAATCCTGCCTCTGGCATCGATGTGTGTGATGTCCTTAGGTTAGTTAGGTTTAAGTAGTTCTAAGTACTAGGGGACTGATGGCCTCAGATGTTAAGTCCCATTTGAACCATTTGTATTTGATGTTATCATTTCTGGCAAGTACATTTGTTGCATCAGTTCAAGAGTGCTGAGATAACAGAAGGGGTTGAAAGAATTATTTCTCAGTATAGTATCGTCTGCTCCAACGTATTTAATATAGCAGAGAGTATTTTAATTTCCATAGAAAGATAAATATGGAATAAATGATGTTGTATAACGTCTGTGCCGCCAGGATTGTATCCTTAATTTGAACCATCGGCCTTAATTATAATACAGGGTGTCCATAATTAAGTTTCAGTTTCAACAAACAAATTTACGGAAATTTAAGCAATAGATGGCGCTGTAAGAGTCAGCATATGCACACAAGCAGATGCGCAGCACACGGCCATTCCTTAGTCTCTGTCAGAGACGCCCAACAGGACGTTCTCCAAGAAGGACTGCGCATCTAGTACAGCTCTTTTATAAGAACGGTGACTGTGCGGCAGTAGCCCTGGAGAAGTTCTGTACACTGAAGGGTACGAAAAATGGCATTGATCCGATATCTACAGAGGGTCTGGAGAATATTATTACGAAATTCAGAAAGACATGTTCTTTTGAGGTGTAACGTGGCAGAGGGAGAAAGTTAGTTGACCCCACATCTGTGGAAGATGTGACCAGAGCACTGCAGAAAGGGTCTAGCAGTGTGTGGGGGGGGGGGGGGGGGAATTCCTAAGGGACTAAATTGCTGAGGTCATCGGTCTTTAGACGTACACACTACTTAAACTAACTGAAACTAATTTACGCTAAGGACAACACACACACAGCCATGGCCGAGGGCGGACTCGAACATCCGGCGGGAGGGGCCGTGCAATCCGTTACGTGGCGCCGCAAACCCCGCGGGCACTCCGCGCGGCTGGTCGAGCGGTGGTGTACAAACATGTAGTACACGGGGAATCGCCCGAACGTTGGACATGGCTGCAAGCACAGTGTATAAAATCCTATGAAACATTCAGCATTGCAATCCATACAAAATCACCTCCGTTGATCAGCCTGTATCCAGTTGACCTACCAGCAAAACAAATGTTCGCCTTGGATATTTTACTAGTATAGAAGTGGACACTGAATGGCCATGGAACATTTTGTGAACAGATGAAGCCCGTTTCTATCTGCAAGGACATGGCAATACGCAGAATTGCAGAATATGAGGAATAGTAAATCCGCACGCACCTCAACCGGTACCACTTCATTCTGCAGAGGTGACTGTGTGGTGGGAATTGACGGCATCGTTTGTCGTAGGGCCGTATTTTTTCGAGAAGATGAGTTCTGCGGGAACTGTTCCCTGTACCGTCACTGGTAGACGCTCTAAGGGTCTATTGCGCACCGACGTCAATCCATCCCTTCAACAGCTTTATGTGTGGGTACGATCATTTTAAGCAATATGGCGTCCCTGTGCGCGTTGCACAGCCAGTGAAGAGGCTGCTGCAGAAGCATTGCGGAAATTATGGAAATTCTTGTTCGAAGTATTTTCACTGGGGGGAATGCAGTGGGGAAGCCAGTGGGCATTCTGGTGAGATCCTCTCCTGGAACTGCAGGTAATGTAGCAAGAGTAAGTTGATAGAGGAGCAGGAGCGTAAGATCTGTGCCCTTCAGGTGCAGTTGAAAAACGCACAGGAGGAGCTAGATAGGATGAGGAGGGAGAAAGGGGTTGGGGAATGGGAGCTGGCTGTTGGCAAGAGATCTGCTAGGAGAAGGAGATTTTCAGATAGTTTTACTATTGGTGTTTGTAATAGATATGACCAACTGTCAGAGTCTAGTGGAGAGGAATCTCTAGTAGCTGTAGATGTAGGAAGTATGCAGCAGACCTCAGCAGTTATGGTGGCTAGGACAGTTGCAAAGTCTAAGAGAAAGAAGAAGGTTTTGCTGTTAGGTAGTTCTCATGGTAGAGGTGTAGGCCAGCAGTTGCAGGAAGTTTTGGGGAGTGAGTACCAGGTCACCAGCATTGTGAGGCCTAATGCAGGATTGGCTCAGGTGACTTTTAACATAGAGGGGTTGTGTAGGGATTTTACTAAAGAGGATCAGGTAGTGATTGTGGGTGGGGCTGGTAATAGTATTGATAGCGATGGGGAGTATGACATAGATGGTGACCTGGAAAAGATAGCCACTCAGACTGGCAACACGAATGTGCATTTCGTGGAACTGTTTCAGCGTCACGATCGGCCTCATCTTAATACAGCCGTCAGGTGTAATAACATGAGACTTGGGGGTGCGCTGATGACAGAAGGCATGAGTCACATTTCAGTGGTGTCGGTGGAGTCTATCAGTAGGACGGGTTTCACTAGACATGGCCTGCACCTCAACAGGTATGGGAAGGGGAGGTTGGCAAAACTTATAGGTGACAGCATAGGTGGGGGTGGTGGGATCACTCATGGGAAAATTCCGGTAGTTGTGGGTGTTAGAGCTGTACCTTTTTTAGATTGAAGTCAGCTGATAGGTATTCCTGCTTAAGGGAAGTCTCTCTAACAAAGAAACCACTTTCTACAAAGCTTGGGTATCTGATTAATGAGGGAATTAGTATATTTCATCAAAATATACAAGGTATTAGAGATAAAGTTAGTGAACTGCTTATAGATGTTGACTCTGAAATTATTGGTATATCTGAACACTTCTTAAATAAGGAGATAATTCAGAGGCTTCCTTTACCAGGATACAGGTTGGCTGGCAGCTTTTCTAGGAGCTCTTTGCGGTGTGGGGGAGTAGCCATGTATGTGAAAAACGGTATCCCATTTGAGTCAATTGATGTTTCAAAGTACTGCACTGAAAAGGTGTTTGAATGTTGTGCAGGTGTGGTTTAATTTAGTGGAGCTAAACTTATTACTGTTGTTATTTATAGATCCCCAGACTCCGATTTCACAACATTTTTGCTAAAGCTAGAGGAGGTTCTTGGTTCACTTTATAGGAAATACAAAAAGTTTGTTATATGTGGTGATTTCAATATTAATTGTATAAGTGATTGTGCAAGGAAAAGGATGCTGGTAGACCTCCTTAATTCATATAATCTTATGCAAACCGTATTCTTTCCAACGAGAGTGCAAGGGAACAGTAGAACAACCGTAGACAATATTTTTGTTCATTCGTCATTATTAGAAGGGCATTCTGTTAGCAAAAAGGTGAATGGCCTTTCAGATCATGATGCACAAATTTTAAGTCTAAAAGATTTTTGTGCTGCAACACATGTTAAATATAGTTACCAACTTTTTAGGAAAGCTGATCCAGTTGCTGTACAGACTTTTATAAACCTTATCAAGGAACAAGAGTGGCAAGATGTTTATAGTGCTGATACAGTAGATGGTAAATATAATGCTTTCCTCAAGACTTTTCTCGTGCTCTTTGAAAGTTGCTTTCCGTTAGAACGTTCAAAACAGGGTACTAGCACAAACAGGCAGCCTGGGTGGCTGACTAAAGGGATAAGAATATCTTGTAGAACAAAGTGGCAATTATATCAAAATGTTTGAAACAGTCAAAATCTAAATGCAGCAGCCCATTAAAAACAGTATTGTAAGGTGCTTAAAAAAGTTATTAGGAAGGCAAAAAGTATGTGGTATGCAGATAGAATAGCTAAGTCTCAGGATAAAACTAAAACCATATGGTCAGTCGTAAAGGAAGTGGCTGGTCTGCAGAGACAGGTCGAGAATATAGAATCAGTGCGTAGTGGGGATGTCCGTGTTACTGATTAGTCGCATATATGTACAGTACTTAATAATCACTTTCTGAATATAGCAGGTGAACTAAATAGAAACCTAGTCCCAACAGGGAATCATATAGCGCTCTTAGAAAAAAGTGTTCCGAGACTGTTACCTGAAATGCTCCTCCATGATACTGACAAGAGGGAGATTGAGTTAATAATTAAATCACTAAAGACCAAGAACTCTCATGGATATGACGGGATATCTAGCAGAATACTGAAGTATTGTTCCACGTATGTTAGCTCAGTACTTAGCCATATCTGTAACTTTTCCTTTAGGAGTGGTCAGTTTCCTGACCGATTAAAGTACTCGGTAGTGAAGCCACTTTATAAAAAGGGAGACAGGGATAATGTTGACAATTATAGACCTATTTCTATGCCATCGGTGTTCGCTAAAGTTATCGAGAGGGTTGTATATACAAGGTTACTGCAGCATTTAAATTCACATAATTTGCTATCAAATGTACAGTTTGGTTTTAGAAATGGTTTAACAACTGAAAATGCTATAGTCTCTTTTCTCTGTGAGGTTTTGGACGGATTAAATGAAAGGTTGCGAAAGTTAGGTGTTTTCTTTGATTTAACGAAGGCTTTTGACTGTGTTGACCACAAAATATTACTGCAGAAGTTGGAACATTATGGAGTAAGGGGAGTAGCTTACAATTGGTTCGCCTCCTACTTTAAGAACAGAAAGCAGAAGGTAATCCTCCGCAATATTGAGAGTGGTAATGATGTTCAGTCCCAATGGGGCACTGTTAAATGGGGCGTTCCCCAAGGGTCGGTGCTGGGGCCACTGCTGTTCCTTATTTATGTAAATGATATGCCTTCTAGTATTACAGGTGATTCAAAAATATTTCTGTTTGCTGATGACACCACCTTGGTAGTGAAGGATCTTATGTGTAATATTGAAACATTATCAAATAATGTAGTTCATGATATAAGTTCGTGGCTTGTGGAAAATAATTTGATGCTAAATCACAGTAAGACTCAGTTTTTACAGTTTCTAACCCACAATTCAACAATAACTGACATTTTAATCAGACAGAATGGGCATGTTATAAGCGAGACGGAACAGTTCAAGTTCCTAGGCGTACGGATAGATAGCAAGCTGTTGTGGAAAGCCCATGTTCCGGATCTTGTTCAGAAACTAAATGCCGCTTTATTTACCATTAGAACAGTATCTGAAATAAGTGACATTTCAACACGAAAAGTAGTATACTTCGCATATTTTCATACGCTTATGTCATATGGTATTATTTTTTGGGGTAATTCTTCTGATTCAAAAAGGGTATCTTTGGCTCAAAAACGGGCTGTTCGAGCTATGTATCGTGTAAGTTCGAAAACCTCTTGTCGACCCCTATTCAGTAGTCTGGGAATTTTGACATTGCCCTCACAGTATGTATTTTCTTTAATGTCGTTTGTTGTTAGCAATATTAGCTTATTCCCAAGAGTTAGCAGCTTTCACTCAGTTAATACTAGGCACAAATCAAATCTGCATGTGGAATGCACTTCCTTGACTCTTGTGCAGAAAGGAGTGCAGTATTCTGCTGCATCCATTTTCAATAAGCTACCACAAGAACTCAAAAATCTTAGCAGTAGCCCAAACACTTTTAAGTCTAAACTGAAGAGTTTCCTCATGGCTCACTCCTTCTATTCTGTCGAGGAGCTCCTGGAAGAGATAAAAAATTAAGCAAATTCCAGTGTTACATTCTTGATTTTCTTTATTTAAACTAACGACTTGTCGCCTGAATATGTTTCTTATATTTCATTTTATCTGTTTCTACAATCGTGTTATAATTTCATGTATTGACTCGTTCCATGACCATGGAGACTTCTCCTAAATGTGGTCCCACGGAACAATAAATAAATAAATAAATAAATAAGTCAACAGTTATTTCATTACAGCCCGACTGTCCAGATCGCCCGATCTTAATGCGTGTGGTTTCTGGCTGTGAGGCTAGCTGAAAGACATTGTGTTCATTGCTCCAATTACAAACGTAGCTGAACTAAAGGCACATACTTCGCAACGCGTTCTTAGCAAGACTCCAGAGACACTTAGATCTGTTGTGGAACAAGCCTTTTCTCGATTTCAGCTTGTGGAAGAAAACGATGGACAGCATATTGAACATGTCTGGCGCCAGTCTCACGAAAATTAGAAACCCAAGTCGTTTTCTTTTCATTCTGTTTTTGATCCAAGTAGAATTAAAAAGCTATGCCATTTTGATTTTTATGCTGCTTTTGATCTCAGGACAATTAAAAACCGATTTTTCCCATCCGACGTGATACGATCCTGCTGTGGTGCACGGGTTTGCCTAACTAACAGTGTCACAGCCGTTGACTGCCGAATTCGTGCAGTCAGTCACATTGAACAGTACGGAGGTTGTAACGTTGAACTCAAACCATGCTGTAGTACTAGGATTTACCTGTCATTTGTACCCAATCCCATTTACCTTAACATGCTTACAGCGCCAAGTCTTCGTAAAATTTTCGTTTTGTATATCCATGACGTTTCTCTCTGCGTCAACGGAATTACTTCCGCAGGTTCCAAGAGGCGTCCTCGTCCACATATCATCATGGAAAATTTTCCCATCCGTGGCTGAATATCAAATGGCACTTCGGTACCGATGGCGTGATCAAAATCTTATGGTCATTTTGTACCGTGAGGACTCATCCCTGATGTATAGTGAAAGCTTATCAACCTCTGAACAGAGATTGTAAAATTGGTCGGTCCTCAAGTGTTAAGAGATCTTCCAACTGGTACAAATACTTCTATCTCACATTACAGTTGTACGGGTTATCCTTCATGAAGATTCATGTACTACAGTGACTGAAGTTGTCGCTTCAGCGCTAGCGCAGTCGATAGGTAACTCTTCCTGGGCATTCTGAAACGGAAGGCATTACTGTTTGTGCCTATTGCGAGCTCTGTGTCAGGACCAGTGATATTTCTCGTACAAGTTGGCGTAGTTGGTAGAACCCTGAGTATTTTTCATGGCATTTGCAGTAGTCAGAACTTGGGATTTATAGACGTTTTCACAATGAGAGATAAGGTATTCCTATGTAGTCTGAGTCATTATATGACTGGAGATATAACCAGCCTTTCATCAATTGAACTAAAGGCCCCACATAGATTAGTACAGTCTTTGAAACTGTTAAATGCCGGGGTCTGGCTAATAGTAAGACATTAATGTTAAAACTGTAGCCGTTGTTTTCGTCAGTATGTGTAAACCCAAAAATCTGCTAACTGTCCAAACATTGTTTTGGCGCCTTTGTTCTATCAGTTGTAGGTAACATTTTATGGAGGTTTTAGTTTTTAGAGTATTAGACTGTAGAATTTTCGTCATTTCGTTAGATAGCTTATCAGAGTTTGTCACGTTGTCCTTGCCATTATATGCATGGTCCATTGTTGTAGATAAGAGTTATTTTAGTGAACAGCACTCACAGGTTAAGCAAATCAACTACAAAAAAATCTGATTGCGTCTTTACTAACTTGTAAAAGCGCCATTACTGTGTAAGCTTTTTATACTCGTATGTCGCTGTCGATCGATCACCGGTAGCGATGATTTTATTCGTTAACGCGTTTAGGGAGGGTAGCAGCAAAAATGTTCAAATGTGACTGAATTCCTAAGGGACCAAACTGCTGAGCTCATCGGTCCCTAGACTTACACACTACTTAAACTAACTTATGCTAAGAACAACGCATGCACCCATGCCCGAGGGAAGACTCGAACCTCCCGCGGGCTGGGCCGCGCAATCCGTGACATTTCGCCTCAAACCCAGCGGCCACTTCGCGCGGCCGTGTAGCAGCTCTCAGACAGTGCGGGAAGTGCCCCTGAAGTTGACTAGCTCATCGGAGCATGGACCAGAGTGTAGTGATAAAAGGTCTAGTATGGCGGTAATAAGCATTTCACTGTCGGTGCGTGCACGAGTACGCCACACAATAAAGTGGGCGACGTAATTCCGTGTTTATTTTGAAACAATTCGCGTGGGAAGTAAGTTACCGGGTGATCAAAAAGTCAGTATAAATTTGAAAACTTAATAAACCACGGAATAATGTAGATAGAGAGGTAAAAATTAAAACACATGCTTTGAATGACATGGGGTTTTATTAGAACAAAAAAAAACAAAGTTCACAAAATGTCCGACAGATGGCGCTGGACAGAAAAACATCAGTGACTGCGCATTACAATCGTGTGTAAAAGGAGCTGTAATGAGAGAGAGAACCAGATGCGCCAGCGGTCGCAGCATGTTGACGTTACCTGAAAAGGCACTTTTAGTGAAGCTGTATTATCAGAATGGGGAATGTGCTAGTTCAGCGTAACGATCCTATCGCCATAGGAAGGGGATTCCAACAGCTAAAGGTCCGTTGACAAATGCTGCTGTGGCGAGAATGATTTCGAAGTTCGAAGTCACGGGTTGTTTAGACGATAGACCCCGTAGTGGCCGACCGAGCACAAGGCGTAATGCTGCTGAGAAAGTTCAGGAAGAAATAGAGACTGCAGCGGGTACGTCTATGCACGGGGAAGTCAGCGCTCGTGCAGTTTCACGTCGCACCGGCATCCCATACACTACTGTTTGGTTGCCACTTAGGCGTACCCTCCGATGCTATCCGCACAAAATCCATCGGTATCATGAACTGTTACCTGGCGATTTAGTGAAACGGAGGGCATTTGCGGTGTGGTCGTTTCAAAAGATGGCGGAAGATGACGACTGGTTGAGTAACGTGTTGTTGACCGAAGAAGCTCATTTCACGCTCCGATGGTCTGTCAACGCCCACAACTGCAGAATTTGGGCTACTGAAAATCCTAGAACTGTCGTGGAAACTCCATTGCACGACGAAAGTCACGGTATGGGTTGGATTTACCACATCTACCGTTATCGGGCCTTTCTTTTTTTCGAGGAAATGCGTGATTCTGGTTTTGTAACTGCTACCGTGACGGGTGAGAGGTACGCCGATATGTTATAGAATCGCATCATCCCCAGCCTGGCTGATAAACACCTGCTGGGACGTACGATGTTTATGCAGGATGGCCCTCCACCCCATATTGCTAGACGTGTGAAAGATCTCTTGCGCGCGTCGTTTGGTGATGATCGTGTGCTCAGCCGCCACTTTCGTCAAGCTTGGTCTCCCAGGTCCCCAGACCTCAGTCCGTGCGATTATTGGATTTGGGGTTACCTGAAGTCGCAAGTGTATCGTGATCGACCGACATCTCTAGGGATACTGAAAGACAACATCCAACGCCAATTCCTGACCATAACTTTGTCTTCTACATCTAAATCTACATTTATACTCCGCAAGCCACCCAACGGTGTGTGGCGAAGGTCACTTAACGTGCCACTGTCATTACCTCCCTTTTCTGTTCCAGTCGCGTATGGTTCGCGGAAAGAACGGCTGTCTGAAAGCCTCCGTGCGCGCTCTAATCTCTCTAATTTTACATTCGTGATCTCCTCGGGAGGTATAAGTAGGGGGAAGCAATATATTCGATACCTCATCCAGAAACGCACCCTCTCGAAACCTGGCGAGCAAGCTACACCGCGATGCAGAGCGCCTCTCTTGCAGAGTCTGCCACTTGAGTTTGCTAAACATCTCCGTAACGCTATCACGGTTACCAAATAACCCTGTGACGAAACGCGCCGCTCTTCTTTGGATCTTCTCTATCTCCTCCGTCAACCCAATCTCGTATGGATCCCACACTGATGAGCAATACTCAAGTATAGGTCGAACGAGTGTTTTGTAAGCCACCTCCTTTGTTGATGGACAACATTTTCTAAGGATTCTCTCAATGAATCTCAACCTGGTACCCGCCTTACCAACAATTAACCTTATATGATCATTCCACTTCAAATCGTTCCGCACGCTTACTCCCAGATATTTTACAGAAGTAGCTATCATATAATAATACAATAAAGGATCCTTCTTTCTATGAATTCACAATACATTACATTTGTCTATCTTAAGGGTCAGTTGCCACTCCCTGCACCAAGTGCCTATCCGCTGCAGATCTTCCTGCAGTTCGCTACAATTTTCTAATGCTGCAACTTCTCTGTATACTACAGCATCATCCGCGAAAAGCCGCATGGAACTTCCGACACTATCTACTAGGTCATTTACATATATTGTGAAAAGCAATGGTCCCATAACACTCCCCTGTGGCACGCCAGAGGTTACTTTAGCGTCTGTAGACGTCTCTCCATTGATAACAACATGCTGTGTTCTGTTTGCTAAAAACTCTTCAATCCAGCCACACAGCTGGTCTGATATTCCGTAGGCTCTTACTTTGTTTATCAGGCGACAGTGCGGAACTGTATCGAACGCCTTCCAGAAGTCAAGGAAAATAGCATCTATCTGGGAGCCTGTATCTAATATTTTCTGGGTCTCATGAACAAATAAAGCGAGTTGGTTCTCACACGATCGCTGTTTCCGGAGTCCATGTTGATTCCTACAAAGTAGATTACGGGTTTCCAAAAACGACATGATACTCGAGCAAAAAACATGTTCTAAAATTCTACAACAGATCGACGTCAGAGATATAGGTCTATAGTTTTGCGCATCTGCTCGACGACCCTTCTTGAAGACTGGGACTTACTTTGTCATCCTAATTATTGCTATTCTGATCAGATGAAGCGCCATCTGTCGGACATTTTTTGAACTTTTGTATTTTTTTGTTGCTAATAAAACCCCATGTCATTCCAAGCATGTGTTTCAATTTCTACATCTCTATCTACATTATTCCGTGATTTATTCAGTTTTCAAATTTATACTGACTTTTTGATTACCCGGTATTTTCGGGGAAACCGACCACACTGAGTTTACTAGGCCATGTATATCGAGCTGTGAACTGGACTACAAGGGATGATAGCGAAGATATAATGTTTTGCGATGTATCAGTTCAAACGTCAGCCGGCCGTTGTGGTCGACCGGTTCTAGGCGCTTCAGTCCAGAACCGCGCTGCTGCTACGGTCGCAGGTTCGAATCCTGCCTTGGGAATGGATGTGTGTGATGTCATTCGGTAAGTTAAGTTTAACTAGTTCTAAGTCCAGGGGACTGATGACCACAGATGTTAGGTCCCATAGTGCTCCCAGCCATTTTTTTTCAAACGTCAGAGATAGCCGAGAGCTTATCATCACTAATAGGACTATGCTTGGTAAATGACACCAGTGCTGAAAGCAACTTTTGGGTTGAAGATATTTTCTAACAGCTACATAACAGGATAAATAAGCTATGAATAAAGTCCGCGCGGGATCAGCCGAGTGGTCTAAGGCGCTACAGTCTTGGACTGTGCGGCTGGTCCCGGCGGGGGTTCGAGGCCTCCCTCGGGCATGGATTTGTGTGTTTGTCTTTAGGATAATTTAGGTTAAGTAGTGTGTAAGTATAGGGACTGATAAACTTAGCCGTCCAATAAGATTTCACACACATTTGAACATTTTATGTATAAAGTCTCCTACTTGGGAGAGCAATAAGCCAAAAAATTCAGTGTCAATCACCTACTTTAGAATACCATATAATGGTTCTATATATTTACAGCAAATTAAATCTTCTAGGCTGGTAAGACGTATATTATTGTGCGATAGCAGTCAAAATTATACATATGCCAGAGAGCCTGGCTAAGGAAAGTCACTGACTTCTCATATGGTCTTTAATACTGATAAAAGGTTAGAAGGTAGCTGTACAGTAACATCTGCTTAAAAACTAACAAAGTTTCGGAACCGCCGCTACTAACAAACTGCATGCCAGGCAGGTAATAACTAACATTGCTACTAGGTGTGAAGTGTGGGTGACTACCACGAAGCTGGCCGGAGTGGCCGAGCGGTTCTAGGCGCTATAGTCTAGAACAGCGCGACCGCTCTGGTCGCAGGTTCGAATCCTGCCTCGGGCATGGATGTGTGTGATGTCCTTAGGTTAGTTACGTTTAAGTAGTTCTAAGTTCTAGGGGACTGATGACCTCAGAAGTTAAGTCCCATAGTGCTCAGAGCCATTTTTTTTTACTGTCACGAACTTCTATTTATTTCACTCACAGTCACATTCCACGACACAATGCTAATCGCTTGTGGTTTACAAAGGCCGTCTTCAGATGCTAAAACTCTAAAAAAGAGAGAGCCTTATTGATCACAGGTGATATTTGGTTAAATAAACGTTTATTACTTTCAGTGTCAAACGCGCTTTTTTTCCATTAACAGATTCTCTTTGTCATTCCTCAATTCCACTCCATTTTACAATACAGTGTACTACCACAATGTCTCAAAACACACAAACATCAAACAGAAACTGTCCAGAGACCGTACGGGTATAGAAGTACTGTCTGTACCTCGTAAGTCAAAGAGCAATACCAGTGATATAAGTCTCCGTCTTCCTCGTAAATTTAATACCTCGTGTTCTTGTTTATACATTATGACTTCAGTGCCACATTACGATAGTAAGTGACATATAATGATTAATTTGTAAAGATGAAACCTAAGGTAGACAACTTGCCCCATGCATGAAATGAATGACTGTTGGAGACAACCGATCCACTTGAAGATGAGGGTTTAACATCAAAAAACGCCTCGTCGAAGAAAATAAAAGTGACTGACAGATAAATGTTTTCATTTGCCTTTTATAGCACGAAAAATGGTCGTTTCCAAAACACAGTCCAACCTTGACGAAATAAGGTTACGAACAAGTACACGTGAGCGTTCAGTTGATGTTTCAATACTAAATATAAGTAGATAATTTTATGAAGCATTTGCACTGTAGAAAGTGTCAGTAGAAATAGGTTTTTGTAGGCTGAAGCTTCGCAGTCCTTTTCGAGACAATTTTTCGTCATTAGCCACAGATCAATCACGCCGTCAAGTGTTCGTCCCAGAGACAGGACCAGCGGGGCAGATTTTACAGTCCATTACAGGAATTACCCATCGTGAGGAGGAGCAGTGCATTTGGGTCGGCATCCAGGGCAATTCTAGGGCGCTGTCCACCTTGCCGTGGCGCCCAAATCGCACGACGATGAAATCGGACGACCGGCACTGGCCATGTCGTTCCCGGGCATGGCCGGAGTGGAGCCAGGGTGGCACTCTGATTCTCCCCACAGCGCGAGGCGGGACGGGGTAGAAGTCCGTCCTCAGCCAGTTCTAGGTCAGTCATCGCCAAACCACTGCTTCTGCAGTGTTCGATTATGCACAAACCTGAGCTTTTAACAACACACATTAATCGTTTATAATTACCATTTTTGCTCACAATACTGCCGTTTGTATCGCTCAACGTATTTTAATTTATTTCGTCGTTTCGGTTACTACCATCTGTATTTAAGATCAAACTAACCTAAGATTGAGATGCCTCTTACGTAAACTATTAGTCCACAAAAACAAAAATTCACCAAACCGGATCTTAAAAATCCAGAAACCAAGTCTAATTTACAGTACCCTGTTCTACAAAGTATTACTGAGATGATGGATATATGATTATAAAGTAGATTTAATAAGTAATGGTTATTTTTCCGTAAATTACGCTCGTAATATATTACTGTCATCTGAAGTGCTAATCATAACACTTTGAAATCATGTTCTATAACTGCTGTCCCATGAACTACGGACCTTGCTCGGCTGGGGTGGTTTGCTTGCCCCAGCGATATAGATAGCCGTACCGTAGGTGCAACCACAACTGTGGCGTATATGTTGAAAGGCCAGACAAACGTGTGGTTTTTGAAGAGGGGTAGCAGCATTTTCAGCAGTTGCAGGGACAGCGCTCTGGATAATTGAACGATGTGGCCTTGTAACATCAAACAGTATGTTGCTGAATGCTAAGGGAAACTACAGCCGTTATTTTTTCCGACAGCGTGCAGTTATTCTGTATGGCTTAATGATCGCATAATTTTCTTGGGTGAAACATTTCGGAGGTAAAATATAACCACATTCGAATCTCTGGGAGCGGACTACTCAGCGGAATGTCGTCACCAGGAAAAACAAAACTGCCAGTCTACGGGTTGGAGTGTGGAACGTTAAGTCTCTTAATCGGGCTGCTAGCTAAGAACATTTAAAAACAGAAATACACAGACGGAAAAAGTCGCTACGCGGAAAACAGCGGTAGCTATACTGTTAGGAATTTGTAGAGATACACCTCGTAAGTCAAAGAAAACCTGCTAGAAAATTCCGAGAACCACTTTCGAGGGCAGAATCTACCTCAAGCCCCATATATGTCACCACCATAATATCCTTACCGATAAAATACACCGATGGAAAAATCACAACACCAGAAAATAATTAATATAATGTAATGAAACATCGGGAATGCATTTGTCTAGGTAATATATTTAGTAGATTAAAATTTCTAAATTATAGGTTTATGTATGCGCGAGGTAAGCTATCGCAAATGTGAAATGGAGGTACATTTGGAGATTTTGGAAATTTGTGGCAATGTCTTACGATACCAAACTGCTGAGGACATCGGTCCCTAAGCTTACGCACTACTTAATCGAACTTAAACACACACACACCCATGCCCGAAGGAAGACTCGAACCTCCGACGGTGGGAGCCGCGCGAACCGTGACAAGCCACCGTAGACCACGCGGAGGTAGTACATTAATAACCGGTGTAACGGCCAGAATTTTGAATGCAAGAATGCATGCAGGTGCCGGATGTCAGTTTGTGCGATGGAGCTCCACGTCCGTTGCACTTGGTCAGTCAATATCGGGACGGTTAATAATGTTTGTAAAAAAAATGCTGGAGTTGTCATCCGATGATGTCCCGTAAGTGCTCGATTGGAGAGAGATCTGGTAATCGAGCAGGCCAAGGCAACATGTCGATACTCTGTAAAGAATGTTGGATTACAATAGCGGTATGTGGGCGGGTGCTATCCTATTGGAAAACACCTCCTGGAATGTTGTTTATGAGTGGCAGTACAACAGGTCGAATCACCTCACTGACGTACAGTTTTGCAGTCACGGGTCATGGGATAACAGTGAGAGTGCTTCTGCTGTCATACGAAATCGCACACTAGACCGTAACTGCAGTGCGTCTTGGTCTACAAAGATTGGTTGCAGACGCTCACCCGTCCTTCTCCTAATCAACACACGGCCATCATCGGCACCGAGGAACAGCTAGCTTTCATTAGAGAACACAACAGATCTCTGCCCTCCAACGAGCTTTCACTTGACACTACTGAAGTCGCATATGGCGGTGGTTTGGGGTCGGTGGAATATACGCAGCAGGACGTCTGGCTCGGAGCTGTTCTTGAAGTACCCGATGTGTCACTGAGGTGTCAAGTGATGGTCTAATTACTGCTGCAGATGCAGTACGATTCGCCAGATCTATACGCTGAACACTATGGTCTTCCCTCCAGGGAGCACCACGTAGCCGTCCGGAGTGCGGTCTTCTTGCGCCCGTACATTCTCGTGACCAGTGCTGGCAGCAATCATGTACAGTGGATATATTCCTGTCAAATATTCCTGCAATACTAGAGAGAGAACTTTCAGATTCTCGTACTTCTGTTACACGAAATTGTTTAAACTCAATTATGTGTTGTTAATGACGACTGTGTCGCCTTAAAGCAATTCTTGACTAATATCAATTCACCACATCCAATCTCAAAGGTAACTAATCCTCATGACCGTTACAGCGTATGTTTAAAGGAAACCAGATTCGAATCCTCATAGTGGCGCTACTAGCGCCACTCTTATGCGGCTGGCGCGAAACTGGAATACACATCTTCTTTCGGATGCTTTCGTTTACGTCGCACAACTCCTTCTTGGTCTTGTGATTTTTTTTTCCGTCAGTGTAGATAGGTTTAAGTTAGATATAGTGGGGATTGGTGAAATTCGATGGCACGAAGAACAGGAATTCTGGTCAGGCGAGTACAGGGTTACAAATACAATATCAGACAGGGGGAATGCAGGAGTAGGTCTAATTATGATACAGAAAGTAGGGATGCTGGTAAGCTACTACGAACAGATTAGTGAACGCATTATTGTAGCCAAGACAGACTCGAAGCCAAAACAGACTCGAAGCCAATACCCAGCACCACCGTATAAGTTTAAATGCCGACTTGCTCGGCGTATGGAGAAGATACGGAAAAAAATGTGTGATGAGACAAAAGAGATTATTCCGATGGTTAAGGGAGGGAAAATTTAATTGTGATGATGTACTGTAATTCGATCACAGGAAAAAGAAGAGAAGGTACAGTTCAGGGTGAATATGGCATGGTAGAAAAGAATAAAAGAGGAAACCGCCAGGTTGAATTTTGCTTTGAACACGATTTCATCACCGCTAACACTTTGTTTAAGAATCATGAATGGTGGTTGTATACTTGGAAGAGTCCTGGAGACACCGGTATGTTTCAGATTGATTATACACTGGTAAGACAGAGATTTCGGAATTGTATAACGATTTCAGATGCCGATGTGGACTCTGACCACAATCAATTTGTCGTGGACTTTAATTTAAGACTGAAGATATTTGCAAAAATGTTGAAAATTAAGGATATTGGACACGGAAGATGTGAAAAGGAACAGTGGTTGTCGAGAATTTGAGGGGCATCATTAGGCAACAGCTGACGAAGTAGGGGAAAGGTATACGGTAGAAGACGTACGGGTAGCTTGAGAGATGAAATAGTGAAGGCAGCAGAGGGTCAAATACGTAAAAAGACAAGGCCAAGTCGTAAAGTGAGAAAGGAGTTTTCATCCTGCAGGAAAACACAGTATATTCAGTCCTGTACAAGAGATAGCGTCAGACCAGCAACTGATGCAGCTCATGAGCAGGAGTCAGTAAATAGAGTAGAATGCTCCAGATTTTTGGGTATACATATTGAAGAAAACCTGAACTCTAAGGAACATATTACTGAGCTTCTGAAGAAGTTCAGTTCAACTATTTATGATCTTCATGTAGTTATAAACGAATCCACCTGCGGAAATATCTTAGATATTCACACTCTATAATGTCTTATGGAATAATTTTCTGGGGTCCTCATCACAAGACAGTACTGAGTACAGAAAAGCGATCAGTAGCAATAGTAGGTGGTGTTCATCCAAGAGCGTCATGTAGTCGTGAAGGTACCTCTTCAAGAAGGTAGACATTTCAAATGCGCAGTAACGTTACACATTGTATTCGCAACAGAAATTAGTCATAAATAATCCCTCGCAATTTGAGAAGAACAGTGATATCCATACCTACAAGACTAGAAGGAAAAATGACCTCCATTACCTATTACCTGTTAGTAGCTCAGAAAGGAATTCAAAATGCAGCAACGAAAATCATTCATCATATGGTCAATAACTTAACACGTTTGACAGGTGAAAAGAAAGTTTTAAATCTAATTTAGTTTATTCAACATGAGAGCATTACAGAGATGCTCAAAAAACTCCAGTGCCAGACGCTACATGGGAGCTGTTGAGCTTCATAGATACATCTGCTATTGAAATTACGAGACAGCACTTTCCATAACTACAACTCTAGAACGAAGAATGACCTATCTTATCTATTATTAAAACTGTTAGCAGTTCAGAACGTAATTCAACATGTAGCAACGAAAATTATCCATCAGACATCCAATAACACAACATGTTTGACAGGTGAAAAATAAAACGTTAAATCTAATTTAGATTAGTCGACACGAGAGCGATACAGAGATGCTCAACAAACCCAGTGGCAGACGTTACAAGAGAGATGTTGAGCGTCATACATAGGTTTGCTATTGAAATTTCGAGAGAGCTCTTTCTGGGTTAGAGTAAGACTCCTCCCACAAACATCTCGCGAAATGATCACGACAAGAAAATTCGAGAAATTAGAGGTAATATCGAGGCTTACTGACAGTTATTCTTCTCAACGCGCCATTCCCTGCTGGAGCACGGAAGAGGGGGATCAGTTAATGGTTCCAGAAGTACCCTCCGCCATACAATATTAAATGGCTTGCACAGTATGATGCAGAAATAGATGTCTTCTGCTAAGTTAGTAAGGAGCGTATTACAAGCATTTCCATAAGCAACAAAAGATCAACTGCTATGAAGTGTGATCACCAACATAAAAGCCGGCCAGTGTGGCCGAGCGGTTCTAGGCGCTGCAGTTTGGAACCACGAGACCGCTACGGTCGCAGGTTAAAATCCTGCCTCGGGCATGGATGTGTGTGATGTCCTTATGTTAGTTAGGTTTAAGTAGTTCTAAGTTCTAGGGGACTGATGACCTCAGCTGTTAAGTCCCATAGTGCTCAGAGCCATTTTGAACCAACATAAAAGCTGCATAGGTTGACCATTACATTTTCATTTTCATTTTTCTTCTTCGTAGTAATGAGTGTATAGACCTGTCTTGTGAAGCAGCGATCGAAGTTTACCACTGCATATGTGAACAAAACACATATATACTGTTATTCATGGAGGTATGTTCCGTCTGTGCAACTGAATGGAAGTCAGTTTGTTTTTTGCCACACGCGTTCCGCTTCTTTTTCTTATGAAGCACCTTCAGTGGTATGTAATATACGTTTCCTTTTATACATGTGATAAATGTACTATGTAGTAGTTACAGTATGTTACAGTTTATCATGTTTTTCTTTTGTTTTCAGATTTGAAACAACTTATGTGGCACAAATTTAGTGATGTTTGGTGTGATCTCAAAACGATGGTCATGCTCTCACCATGATACAACTTACTATATGTTTGTGATCACTAATGTCTCAGAATGTTTTTTCTTGGCATTGTCGACGTAATACATTTTTTCTGTACGGAAAATTCTGCTTTCATTAGTAACATGTCAATACCGGAATTATTCCTGATATTGAGAGTGAAGTATAATACAAAGTTTATAGACTGTGTGAGTACTGTGCTCGCCGCTGCTAGCGGGACTGCTTCGTGCTACAGTTCGGCAGGAAGCTGCAGACGCACAGGGTCACCACCTGGATCGGTATCTGAGGCATGGATGGTATTATTGGGTGTATATCTGGAGGATGCGTGTGTGCATTCCGAAGTGGCATGAGGCATTCGACCATTACCATGAGCGAGGGAATCTGCAAAGGATTTCCTTCAGTTACTAGGGCCTAATGAGGAGGGTGTTTTACACATGATGGTTCTTCCTTGGCTAAACAGCTCTTATGTGCTCCAAGTATGGATGCATGGCGTTTCTCGGAGAGCTGGGAGCACTTCATACGTGAACCAGCTCTCTGAAGCATTACATGGACAGACCAACGTAATTTTATGTAAATTTTACGTCGAAAAAACGACAGAAAGCGCAAAAACGCGCACTTATCTATTTATTTAATGTAAATAACTTCAGATCTAAATAATTAATGCACATTAATTTTGTGAAATGTAATTATTATTTCATAAATAACATTTCAAAGATATAGCAGCGGTCAGGCTGTGGCTGATGCGATCGACTGTAATACGTTTTTTTTTTTTTTTTTTTTTTTTTTGTTTCAGAAACAAAGTGAAAAGCGTTCCTGCTCGGATCTCTCTCTCTTGTCTGTTAGTCTTTACACTGATAGGACGCACTACAGCTGCGTTCCTTGCGTATCAGGGTAGACAGATATAATGTGTCATGTATTAGCTTCAGATGCATTTGCTATTAAATTAATGTAAATTAGTCACGTCTTATGAGTTCTCATTTTAACAGTTCTTCCAACAGAAGTAGAATACATGAAATGTCTTAAAGCTTTATTGTTACAGACGATGACCAATACGAGCTTAATGCATCGTGGAGTGGAGACACAATGGTCGAATACCATTAGTATTTTGCTATTTATTCATTTGAAACTTGCTACAGCGCTCCTGAGATTAATTGTCGACCATCACGAAGCGTTTTGCTAACTTGAATGCAATCGCGGTACTTTAAATGACCTGTCCACGGTCTCCAAACTATTATTCCGTTTCACCTGTAAATAACAGACACTGGCTCCTCAAAACTGATGTACGATCAATCACATCAGCCAGGAAAAAACAGATCACTTTATCAAACTCATGATCAAAGTCCACAGAGACCAGGGCAGAGTTCAACGTACGAGCCGTCTCAAGGGCTGTCAGACATCGACAGCCGCTGAGAGTCACCTTCACATTACTGTCCCCTAACAAAGAAGTTTGTTCATATGATATAACTTGACGCAATACTCGCTTAATACGTATCGCCAAGATTCTGGTGAAGATACGTAGAATGCTTCGTATTTGCGCCTATCTCCTTCATTTGGATCGCAACCAGTCACTCAGTGATTGAAACTGTCTGTACCCGGATAAAATAATGAGGTATCAGTGAAGTTTGGCTTCACAAACTCATAGTGGAATCATTACATTTGGAGTCCGCCCCCGGTAACTGAGTGGTCAACGCGACAGACTGTCAATCCAAACAGCCCGGGTTCGATTCCCGGCTGGGTCGGAGATTTTCTCCGCTCAGGGACTGGGTGTTGTGTTGTCCTAATCATCATCATTTCATCCCCATCGACGCGCAAGTCGCCGAAGTGGCGTCAAATCGAAAGACTTGCACCCGGCGAACGGTCTACCCTCCGGGAGGCCCGCGTCACAGGACATTATTGATACATTTGGAGTTTGGAGAGGTTCAGAATTCGCCTACCTAAATAGACAGGCATCATGAACTCCAACGAAGCCTTAGCCACCAACATAGCGACTAGTCCTAGATAGCAGATAGTAGCCCACTTAAAATTTGGCCTGGAAATGTAATATCTTGTACCATAATGCAACTCCTAATGGAAAACTGAATGATTTTCGTTGTACTCTCTAGCATTTTGCACGGTTTTCCCGAAAACTTAATTATTCATTAATATATAAAGTTCTTTTTCAGCATCACGCGTCGCAAGAGACCTCTATTCGGTGTTTACATAAATTTCCTCCTTCAGCCAGGATATTGTTGCTGATTCTGTTGAGGAATATGTCTCTGAGTCAGAACTGGGACATCCCACCCATTTGCACGATGCACACGACACTATGTCCAGAGCTCCTAGACTGGATCCAGCAATGTTTCACTTGGGGGAGGAGCTCATCAGAATCACCCTCGGCATATTACTCAAGCAGCTTCGCTATTTGAAAGAGGACATTGGTATAAACAACAAACAGATGACCCTCGAAATGTGTGACTTTGATAAAGATTTGTATCAATTTAAGTGTAATTTCTTTTTTTGGAATTATGAAAAGTGTTAGAGGATAGCGCGAAATTCATTCCATTGGGAGTGGTGTTGTGGTGCAAGAGATTTCACAATCAGACCAAGGCTTTTGCAGGCCACCATCTTCTGTCAAGGACCAGTCGGTGTGGAGATGGCTAAGGTTTTCTTGTAATTCATGAACCTGTCTATGTCGGCATGTGTAATCTGGATCTCTACAAAGTCCACATATACCGATTGCACGTTGAGTTTGGGAAACCAAACTTCGCTGTTACACCCACTGGGAGAGAGGCAGCGATCTATATGAAGTAATTAGGTACAATCTCGAGGCATTCGTCATGTCTGGATATGCGGTGGATAATACTTATGGAACAGCACCTCAAAACAAGAAGAAGATGAAAGAAACGGACAATGGTTTACAGACTATACAGTTTCTTGTCCTCAGATAGATGCATATGGATATCGAATAAATGATGGTTCCCAACAGAGGCAAACTAAGGCTGGGCATCATGGAGCGTCAAGGGCATTCGCGACAAACGATCAAAAGAGGTGCCTGCTCTAGGGCACTGGGGACGCTCCACATTTGTTGTACAAAGTAGTTTTCGTATCACGAGATCATGTGGTACCTACAGCACTGCAACGGGAAGTTGGTTTGGTGCGTCTTGACGATTAACTGTACATCTGTGGGGACAGGATCAGCACCGTTCCATACTAACATTCTTCACACGTTAGAGATTGAGTGTATGGATGTGTACTTACTTTTAAGTATGGATGTGTTCAAATGGCTCTAAGCACTATGGGACTTAACATCCGAGGTCATCAGTCCGCTAGACTTAGAACTACTTAAACCTAACTAACCTAAGGACATCACACGCATCCATGCCCGAGGCAGGATTCGAACCTAAGACGGTAGCAGCAGCGCGGTTAGGACTGACGGGCCTAGAAGCGCACGGCCACAGTGGCTGGCTGCAGAATGCTTGAAGGAACTGTTTGTCGTGTGTGTGTGTGTGTGTGTGTGTGTGTGTGTGTGTGTGTGTGTGTGTGTGCGTGTGCGCGTGTGTACCACGTACACGACAGCACGTTATGTATGCGTGTATATATAGTACATATTTATGTGTGTGTACATATGCATGGTTTTTCTTCACCATCTGCTGTTCCGTTTCCCATATATTATATATACAAGATATAGAAATGAGCTGTAAGAAATGTTTACATATGTAAATATTGCGTATATTTTACATAAAGTGAAAAAGTTACAAAGTACAAATTCGGTGGGAAAGCTAGTACACACATCAAAAAAAAGTTTTGCATCATCTCGGTTCCGGAACCTGTAGAGAAAACTGAAACAGAGATCAACGTAAACATCAATTCCGCCCTTTTTATTGCTCATGAAAACCACACATTACATGTTGTACCATCACACAGTGAGGCCTTCGGAAGTGGTGGTCCAGATTGCTGTACACACGGATACCTCTAATAAGCAGTAACACGTCCCCTTGCATTGATGGTTGCCTTCATTCGTCGTGGCATTCTATCCACAATTTCATCAAGGCACTGTTGGTTCAGATTGTCCCACTCCTCAACGGCGATTCAGCGTAGATCCCTCAGAGTCGTTGGTGAGTCACGTCATCCATAAACAGCCCTTTTCAATCTACCAGGCATGTTCGATAGGGTTCATGTCTGGAGAACATGCTGACCACTCTAGTCGAGCGATGTCCTTATCTTGAAGGAAGTCATTCACAAGATGTGCACCTTGGGGGCGCGAATTGTCGTCCATGAAGAAGAATTCCTTGCCAATATGCTGCCTATATGGTTGCACTATCGGTCGGAAGATAGCAGTCACGTATCTACAGCCGTTACGGCGCTTTACGGCGCTTCCCATGACCACCAGCGGCGTACTTCGGCTCCACATAACGCGACCCCATAACATCAGGGAACTCCACCTTGCTGCACTCACTGGACAGTGTGTCTAACGCGTTCAGCCTGACCGGGTTGCCTCCAAACACGTCTCCGACGATTGTCTGGTTGAAGGCATATGCGACACTCTTCGGTGAACAGAACGTGCTGCAAATCCTGAGAGGTCCATTCGGCATGTTGTTGGGCCCATGTGTATCGCGCTGCATGGTATCGTGGTTGCAAAGATAGACCTCGCCATGGATGTCGGGAGTGAAGTTGCGCATCATGAAGCCTATTGCGCATAGTTTGAGTCGAACACGACGTCCTGTGGGTGCACGAAAAGCATTATTCAACATGGTGGCGTTGCTGTCAGGGTTCCTACGAGCCATAATCCGTACGTAGCGATCATCCACTGCAGTAGTAGCCCTCGGGCGGCCTGAGCATGGCATGTCATCGATAGTTCCTGCCTCTCTGTATCTCCTCCATGTCCGAACAACATCGCACTGGTTCACTCCTAGACGCCTGGCCACTTCCCTTGTTGAGAGCCCTTCCTGACAAAGTAACAATGCGGACGCGATCGAGCCGCGCTATTGACTGTCTAGGCATGGTTGAACTACAGACAACGCGAACCGGAGGAATGATTGGAACTGATCGGCTGTCGAACCCGCTCCGTCTAATAGGCGCTGCTCGTGCATGGTTGTTTAAATCTTTGGGCGGGTTTAGTGACATCTCTGAACAGTCAAAGGGTCTGTGTCTGTGATACAATATCCACAGTCAACGTGAGGCGTAGCGCCGTATAACGATCCTGCCTTAGAAGCGGTTAAGTGGGAGATGTTTCTCAGAGATGGATAGTGGCAGATGGTGACACGAGATAGGACGCGCACGTAGTTTATGTATCAGCCGATAGAGGACATTATAGGATAGGAGGGCTGTGATTTTAGTTTCGATTGTGCCCACTAGAGTGCACTAAAGTAATAGGATGTTTTCCATAAACTGTTCTAGTATTTTCATAAAGTGTTATTTTGTCTTTTTGTGTATGTAAAATGTTATAAATGTGTTTTAGCAGTATGAATGATGCGTGAGTGTGGTTTTAGGTGAGTATGGAGATAATTGTTTAACGAGTTATGTAGTAGGATTTACTGTGGGAACATTTCGAAGAAGTATGGATATGGACAAAGGGATTTTTGTAGAATAGTTTTTTAAAGTAAGTTTATGGTAAAGGGAAAGTTAATTCAGGTATAAATAACAATAGTAAATAACTTTATGCATAAGCAAAACTTCAGCATATTAGATAATTACGTCGGTAAAAAGTGCAGTCGTTATAATTACTATTTTGTGATTGGTCATTGATGAAAAGCGCGGATTGACACGGGAGAATGTTGTTTTGCTATTGGCTGTTGAGTAAACTGACCAATAGTAAAGCAATATTCTTCGCGCGCCTTTCTCTGCTGGTTGAGAAGACTTAGAGTGTTCTAGAGAAGAGTGGATGCCTAGCCATGAAACAGTTCGGACATGTGTAGTAGTAGTTCCGATGGAAACGATAAGTTGCCGGATCTAGTAGTGTTCCATACATCAAAAGTGTGGTAAAGTGACGGCATAATTATTCCGATGGGCGTGTAGAAATTTCGGAATTTTTAAGTGAATTTTGTGACGAGAAAAGACATAAATTCCGCGTGGCGTATTGAGCAGTTCAGTGGCTAAAAACTGTGACTGCATTTGGTACCGACAGACGTAATATTTGGCGAGCATTCTCAATCAAAAACAATCCGTATTTTTGTAGCTACTACGTTTTCGGGAAATGCAACACCATTAACTTGCAAACGTGAGTGAAAGGGATTGTGAGCGACTATGTTAAGACTAGCACGGGCCTGGCAGTGACACTTGTTCACCTAAGCTTCAGAATATATTAATTGAGGACAAAATTTCCAACCTTTAATTTGTGTGAAAACTTTCACCCGAAACGTAGATTAGTGGCTCAAATTGCAGCCTGGTTCACGTCAAAGTACAGTAGGTTTCACTCGGTTTTCCTACTGATGATCTGCTGAGACAATGTTCACAGGTAGGTGCAGGTCCGTCGTAAAGGGACGGAAAGAACCGCGCCGCCGCAAACGTCTATCATCAGGATTTCTGGGAACCGGGATGATGCAACACTTTTTTTGATGTGTTTATTTACGTTTATGTTTTTAATTTATAAATGTACTTGAAGGTACTAGTAGTGTACATAAGTCATCAGAAAAATTGTTGTAAATATAGCTTTGGAACTTAATGCAAATAAATTAAGAAACGGTAACGCTTGTAAGTCATCAGCAAAAATGTAATATCATCTTCTCAATTTACAAAAAATAAACTAAGTATTTTATATATGATAGAGGGCAGTAATCAGTCGACCCGTTTTTGCTGGTTTCATTACGGAAATCCAGATTTCGGCTAGTGCCTAGCCATTATCGTGTGTGCGTCCGACGTCAGTAAGAAGGCCGGGAAACAGGAACAATAAGGAGTAGGGCGACTTTTGACTGCAGAAGAAATGTCTGAAAGTGAAATTCATGACCTGCTTTCTGCTGCAAACACAATATGTCACGTGCACTTGTGTTTGCGTGTAATAAATGATTTTCGAAAAGATCGGGTGTCATCGGAAGTTAGCATTCGGCCAGGACGGGCGCATCTTTTATTAGCCCTTCTTTCGTGGCTGGTGTGGATGCTGCTGTCAGATATGACCGACGGTGAACGATGGAAGACATTTGGCTGATACTGGGGCCGGTCACGGCTCCTCTCACGCCATCATAACAGAGCATCTGAAGTTTCGGGAAATCTGTGCGTAGTGGTTTCCCCACAGTCTGACGGACAAGCAGAAGCTGAACCGAATTTCGACATCACTGTAGTACCTGGAACGGTATTACGATGAAGAATATCGTTTCTTGTTCCTTATTTCCGAGGGAAATGAAATATGGTGTCATCATTTTGAGTCGGAGAGTAAGTGTCACACGAACAATGAAAGCACATTTCTTCACCCCCTATCGAAAAATTTCAAAATCGTGCACGACAGCTTCACAGAAAGGTACGTGGACAGTTTGCAAAAATTCAAGCACACCATGTAGTCTAAACACCCAGAAATGTTGACAGACGGCGTCATTCTGTTGCAGAACAATGCCCGCCCACATGCTGCCGAGGTTGTTTTGACTGTGCTGCGAAAGTTTCGCTGGGAAGGCGTTACACATCGTCCGTACAGTACCGATCTCTCCCCATGCGATTTCCATATTTTTGGAGCCTTTAAGGAAGACATTCGTGGTCGCTGATTTGTTTCGGACGAAGAGATTCACGCCTGAGTACAGTCTTGATTATGTAGGCGACTGCGAACACTTTCCAAGACGGCATTGACCGTCTTGTCTCACAGTAGGATAAATATATTATCAGTTACGTATTGTTTCAGTTTGACTGCCCCTTATGTATTATGTCATGTGTATTTTTAACCATCGCTTTCGATAACGCCAAGATACTAATTTTTCTACCAGTTCGTTGAGGTTACTCCAGTGGCCATAGTCAATATGTGCTGACGGTTTGTTGAAGGCTGCCTTCCAATTTTTAGCGAGAAGTTTGTATTCGTTCTCTACCCGCCTGTTCACACCCTTCCCGATAAGTATACCACTTTCAAGTTGTGTTTCATCATCTCGTGTTTCTGCTCTTTCACATTGTTAGGTGGCAATAATGCACCTGGAATTGTTTTAAGTAACGGGAGATTCCCCTCAATTTTAAATCTAAGTGTTACACAGTGTAGTAGCCTTCTGCGGGAGAGTTTTAGCTATGAGAGCATTTACCAGAGTGCCCTCCGCCGTTGCTTTCGGAATGCTCTGAAATTCCAGCAAGGAAGATTGTACACACATGTTATCTCAGTGTCGTATAGATGTGAGCGCCCTGATCAGCTAGACGGAGCATAGCGTAATGAATAAAGTGTTATGTATAAGAAAAGGTACCTGCGGATCTGTAAATGGAAATACGAATGTTGATTTGTGGGTGACTTAGCGCTCCCTACTGTACGGTGCTGGGTAGAAAGTACTTACTGGCGAAGCAAGCCCTCATCTCGTGGTCGTGCGGTAGCGTTCTCGCTTCCCATGCCCGGGTTCCCGGGTTCGATTCCCGGCGGGGTCAGGGATTTTCTCTGCCTCGTGATGGCTGGGTGTTGTGTGCTGTCCTTAGGTTAGTTAGGTTTAAGTAGTTCTAAGTTCTAGGGGACTGATGACCATAGATGTTAAGTCCCATAGTGCTCAGAGCCATTTGAACCATTTGGCGAAGCAAACCTGAGGGGGAAAATACATACAGCACGGGCTGGGGACCTTTTGAAAACAGCTGAAGTTAAGAGTCCACCAATGGAAAATCCAGGATGGAATGCAACAATTTATGAGAAGGAAAGTTGCTACTCACCATATAGCGGAGATGCTGTCGCAGATAGTCACAACAAAAAGACCATCACAAAGATTTCAGCCATTAACGCCTTCGTCAACAATAGACGACAGACACACACACACACACACACACACACACACACACACACACAAGCGCGCGCGCGTATCACACCTGCAAACGCAACTCACACACACGACTGCAGCCGCAGGCAACTGTGCGTGCGTCTGTCTTCTATAGTTGACGAAGGCCTTAATGGCTGAATACTTTATTTGTGACAGTCTGTTTGTTGTGCCTGTCTGCGACTCAGCATCTCCGCTAAATAGTGAGTACCAACTTTCATTTTCATAAATTGAAGTAAGAGTTCAGTTTACCAACAACTGGATGGAAATTCCGCCAGATTCACTGGCCAACAAATGAGCACACACCACATCATGCGAAAATAGGAACCCGCTTAACTGTATCCCACCTTCTATATGAAAAAGTAAGACTCGTGTGAATTTCTTGCCTGAATGACTAGCTGTAGTTCCAAGTTAAGAAACAGGCACAGACGTAGTTAATGATCAGTCGTAGCATGCATCGCACCAAAGTAACAAACTACACCTATAGTATCTTGTGGCTTAATATACTAATAACAGAAAGACTAAGTCAGCGATATTTATAATTATTAATTTATCCTTATGTAAGAAGTAAATGAAAATGTATTCGTTGTAATCAAATTACCGAGCGTTTTAACCGAATTACATCAGACATCATTACTGTAAATCGGCCAGTAGGCTCGAAAATAGAAGAATTTTCATAGTATTAAGATATTTCACTAGTGTTGGGACGACCGGAAAGGATCCAATAAAAACGACATTAATTGACGAGTTAGATAGGTGTCTCTCTCTACGTCCGAACAGGCCTTCGGAGGACCAACGGTATCGACCGGCCGCCGTGTCATCCTCAGCCCACAGGCGTCACTGGATGCGGATATGGATGAGCATGTGGTCCGCACACCGCTCTCCCGGCCGTATGTCAGTTTACGAGACCGGAACCGCTATTTATCATTCAAGTAGCTCCTCAGTTTGCCTCACAAGGGCTGAGTGCATAGATACGTGTGGTAGCTGAGAAAACACACGAGGTGGTCTGAGCTGGACGGTAGTTGTTATTTTGGGACGAAAAAAGACACATCGTGCTAGGATATGTTTGAGTGAAGGTTTCGTGTGGAGTAAGTACAGATAAATTTCCTGATGATATGTGCCCACAACGTAGAAAGTCACAAATAAGGTGAAGTACGTCAGTATGTGACTTACATATTTACGCAAAGCATTTTGTGTTATGAACTCTAAAGTTTTCTTCAGGTGTCGTAACTAAAGGAGTAAATGGCACAGAAAATGAAATTATTTCTTCATTTAGGAGAGGAGCACTCCGTGAATTAGCTTCCAGCTTGCGTTTCGATCTCAACAGGTTATAGCTTCAGAAGGTATTGTTTATTTTTTAAAATAAAAATTTTGATTTTAAACTAATCTACAGGGTCATTTAGCTTAATTAATCATACTGACTACGTCTACATATATTGATTTTAGTTATAGTTAGCAAGCGCTGCAGGTAAACTTTACGCGCTTTAGTTTAAAAAAAGAAGTCTTATGCACCAATTCCCAAGTAGGTAATGATTTTATTTCACATCCAGCCGCGGGCTTAGTCTCTGCTCTCACGATATAAATTTAAATAAATTATGGTTTATTTGTTTAACAGAGCGTGTTGAAAGTCACATCCTCCACTAACAGATGATGATGACGATGATGATGACGATGATGAAGATGATGATCCAACACTTTTACCTATCACATGTGTAGCAATATTGGTATACATCCAGCCTTTGTTGGAGTTTACTGATCTGCAAGAGCAATAATTTTATCTATAAGGGTTGGTAGCCCTAAGAATTTTGTGTAATTCTGAAGTTCTCATTTACTGTAACACTTTTTACTTGGTTTAATTTTAAATAACAGTCATTATATGATCCACTCTTTTGTGGATATCTTACATTGTTAAATCATCTCCATCGACGTCTGCCAGTAAATCTCCTTGTTCTTCTCGATCTTTCTCATCTTCCTCTTTGCCTCCTCTATTGTTTCCATGTTTTATTCAGCCTTCTGGTTTCACAACTCATGGATTTCTGTGACTTTAACGTTTACATCTTCTTCGTCTTTCTTGTTCTTGTTCTTTTCCTTCTTCCACTCTCACATTAGTTGCTCTTTATGTATCAGTCCCTTTAATGGTTGAGAAATGGGTTTTAATACCAGTACAATCTTAGCTTTAGCTTTCTGTCTTACAGCGAAAAGAAAAGTAAAAAGCCTTCTTGAGAATATTTCGTCAAGCTTCCGACCTTCGTGAGTTAAGAATAATTCTCTGTCAAATGGTATTGAGAAGCACGATACTGTAGTTGACCACCGCAGCTTCGGAAATAATTCTAAACAGCTATCTCAATGCATAGCCCTATACGCCACTGCAAAAATGCATCAGATAATGACTTTCAAGTGCTTTCCTACTGCGACCTCTTCTTCCTCTTCCTCTGTTACTCTTTAGCTACAATGTGATCGATTAACCACACATACAGTTATTGAAATTAATACGACAACGCTCATTACTTAAACGATAACTGCTTCTGTTTCAAAATGAAATTGAATCGGCAGTGGCAAATTGCGTGCATTCTCACACCACGCTCGTTTATTCATTTCTAGGAGCGTATGAAAGGCATATGTCGGTTGGTATGATTCAAGAATGCATGCCTCAAATTACGTTCGTCTCGTTTCAAAAGAATGACTACGTTGGCATGGTCTCTAATTAACTGTTCTGAAATATTGTTGTATGTTTGACATAAATAAAAGCTGTCTGCACAAAAATGGCGATCCTTAGAAAAGTACGCCTACGTGTGAGTTGGCATACAGCAAACAGTGTCATTAAAAATGAAAACTGAGGACGATGGCGCTTCATCAGGAGGTATTACGACCAAAGTAGGGCAGTGAGAATACGATATAGGTATATCGATCTCAGTGTCAGATTACATCAGAGACAACTAGGAGAGTTCTATTCGTCACCCAAGGAAAACCCCGGCCTGCCCACGCACCTGAGGCAATTGTATGTGATACCTTCGAGGTAATGGCGTAACCCGTTACCGATCCTATGGTCGGCAGGAAGTTGTGTGACATTAAATTGGTGGAAAAATGAAGGTCAGCCCCAATGGCCCAATAAGATTCCAACTCACCTTCCCCTTCGTCATCCTTTACAACTAGAGCTACTACGTAGGCCTCTTCATTCAAAGTCTGTGCACCTTAGGGTGGGGATCAGGTTTGTTATGAGCAAATTGCTATTAACAACAATGTTTTTCTAAGTTTCAGTTGTTTCCTGTAGTGAAAGGTTCAGGAAATAATAATAATAATGATATTACAAGTCAACTTATAGCTTATTATTGGCATTTCTTAGCACTACATTATGTTAATAATAATTTGGCACTGTATCAGTTATCTTACACTCATTTGACGAATGTTTTGGTTTATTTGCAGGGATATTTTCATAATCTTTTTCTGGTACTTATATACCATTACAATACTTGGTTTGAGGTTACCTTCCATTAGGAAAGTGGATGCACTCAGCGATTGTTATGTAATTTATAAATGATGGATGCGCAGCAATCAATCGTCCTTTCCTCTGCAGAATTCATTACGGAAATCTGGATTTAGGCTAGTGCCTAGCCGTTATTACTGCACTATTTTTTAAACTCGATGTATGTTAGTCCCCTGTTGTTCGGGCGTTTCTACAGTCTTACTGGAAAATAAACAAATGTAGTTGTACAATAATATTTGCTTCTCTGGATGTTCTGGAGAACGTCTGCAGATACACGTCTGGGACATGTTTTATTAGATTCGCCAGATCAGTAACAACAAAGTAAATGGAAACCGTGCTTTACTTTAACCTCGTACAGTTCGGCGATGGCTTCATATTAGCGAAGATGCTAAATTTCAGGTAAAATCGTTTAGTAGCCGTAGCTCCGCAACTAAACATTTGCGGACCTATGTTGATATGAACTTTTTTCTTTAGTTTTACGTTTAGAATAACATATTTAAATATTTTCATATCTTCGTGAATCGCCCTGTATATTCAAGAGAAACATCAGGAAGTGGCGATGGTTGCTTAAAGCTTAAGTTTGTGAGCATGAGAATATATGCAGAAAATGAAGTGAAAGACTGAATTGCACAAAAGGAAGTTGTGTATTAAGACATTCCATCAGTTAAAAGACAGGCGAAAAATGTGTGATTCCGTCCGCAGCTCGTGATCGTGCGGTAGCGTTCTCGTTTCCCGCGCCCGGGTTCCCGGGTTCCCGTGTTCGATTCCCGCCGGGTTAGGAATTTTCTCTGCCTCGTGTTGACTGGGTGTTGTGCGATGTCCTTAGGTTAGTTAGGTTTAAGTAGTTCTAGGGGACTGATGGCCATAGATGTTAAGTCCCATAGTGCTTAGAGCCATTTGAACCGTTTTTTGAGCCATGTGTAATTCCCAAACGCGAAAAATTGCGAAACTGTTCATACAATTATTGTATGAGATTTAGTATATCGAATAACAAGTCATGGAACCGGTAGCAAGAAATCATAATCATTGTCTCAGAAGGACTGAAGTTATAAGCAGAGCTCTGGAACTGATACTACAAACCCATCGCAGAAAGCCTCTGTGATTCTCACTTTGTTTGTTGTGTCTGGAGAGATTAGCAGGTGCACGAGTGTTTTATCCAAATGAGCGTTGTTAATCATTTGTGTCTTATCTCACCAATGTTTGTCAGCTGACCTCCATGTTGCGATACGTTGGTCTAGTGTGATGGCATCCAAAGGATAGAAGGGCCCCTTTCACCATACATCGTGGACGATTCCTGTAAGATTGTTCTGTCTGCAGGCTTTACGCAGTTGCCTAATTGAAGCGATAATCACTCGACGAGACTGACGTTATGACCTGTCAATCCTTACCGTAGGAAATGGTCTGTTCGGCTGTTTCACTTTTATGACAGTAAACACTGCTCTGTAATTAGCAGAGCTAAAATAATATGTGTCTTATGTATTACGAATGGCTTATTTCCTCTACACGTCCCTCCTTCAGCCTTGCAGAAAGCTCTCTGATGGGCTGTTTTATTTTTATGGAAGTAAATACTGGGACGAACTAAGTATGTATTTACCGTAACTCCTACACAAGCTCTCTAATGGACTGTGTCGTTTTCTTTTCGACATTTACAAGAAATTGAATAGAAGATGGAAAAGGGAAGGGGAAGGAGTGTGGTTTAGGTAAGAGGGAAAGGCAGTGGGGAAAGGAGAGTGGCGTCTCTTGAGAGAGCGGAACGGCCTGATAACGTCACGACACCTACAGCGACAGTAAACCAAATGTGTGGGTTTGAAACTTTACTATACCCTAAAAATAAGTTACGAGTTTAGGCGTGTTACTCTAACAAGAAGAGTGCAAGTAGTGGAAATTGGAATTTGTGGTAAGGACTATGGGACCAAACTGTTGAGATCATCGGTCCCTAGGCTTACGCACTACTTAATCTGACTTTAAGCTAACTTACGCTAAGGACAACACACACACCCATGCCCGAGGGGGGACTCGAACCTGCGACGGAAGGGCAGGTAGAGGGACACATAAAAACGGTCAGAGCACTGATGACAAAAAATCTAGAGTGACTTCAGTATAGAAATCTCTATGAATACAGTCACGGTTTCGCCTTTCTTTCCCTCGTAAATATAAGGTAACGATGGTCTTTTCAATGTCAGGTTGTCAATATTTAAAAATTTCCCCGCTATTCTTGCAAAAAGTGTTACAGAAACATCGATTAATACACAGCTATCTTCGTCGCAAAGGATGCTATGAGAATTAGAGAAATGCATTGTTTCATTAAAAAGTAGTTATCTAGTTAGCGTGCTACATAAAATCAGGTTATTGTTAACTATGCAGAGAAACTCGCCTCTTCTCTGCACGTTACTGGACACTTCTTATACAACTGCTCTTAAACGAGTTCTTCAAGTAAGTCTCAGATGGTTCACCTTCAGTAATACCACCAAATGATAGGCTTCGTCATTTCAATGAAATTTATTGAAATCAGATATTTAGAAACAGCTCTTGCAACGAATTATCGTAAATGGAGCAAGAATATCGGCCAGCAAGTACGTTTTTAGAGGAGAAGCACGGCGAAACAGGAAAGAAAATTTGTATAAGCTGCATAGTAGTGCAGTGAGCGGCCGCGGACGCCGTAACTGGCGCGCAGGGCTACTGCTGACCTAGGGATGAGGAAGCAGAGCACGACAGCACAACTCGGCCGCGCGGGCTTGAGATCGAAACTCCGCAGACATCTAGCGGGAAAAGTATCCGCTGAAATTAAGCTATATTTCTAACTGGAAACAAAGTCTCAGCTGGCAAAACTCATCCCATTATCTCGAATGCAGTCTCTTTAACAAGCAAGGCAACGGGAATGTCTCAAGCAGAACGGCCCACTGGCTGTTGCTTTTTCGATTTCTTCTAAAAACTATGTAAGAAATATTAACTATAATATCAGACTATCGATGAATGCAGCAGGTTTTTTATTTGTGTTTACTGTTTATGTCGTTTTCATCAAAACTGCACACAAGTATATGAAGTTTTAATAACATAGAAATAACTTTAATTGACAGTTTTTGGTAATGGATTATTATTCCACATTGAATTAACTTTCTTTTCAGCCATCCCTCAGCTTGGTCGAGTTAATTGAATAAATTTACAATTTTTCTAAATTCGCAAAACCAGATACATCTTTGTCAGTCTATATCTTCTAAACGGATTACAGTACAATGTTCAGAATGGACTTACCTGTTTTGTCTTGAAGAGGTCTTAAATTTCAAATGCATATATCAAAAGCAACCTAGAAAAATAGTTACAAGCGTCACTTAAAACCTGTAATTCCCCCCCTGGACTTGATAACCTCCAGGATTCGTTTAGGAAGTGAGTCCACAAGGCTGTGCAGATACGTCGTATCCAGATTAAGACACTCGTTAAAGATTTGATGGTGCAGTTCCACCAGATTTCTGGATATTCATGTTGGCATTGTACCCACGGATCCAGCACTCCCATAGATTTGATATGGGGTTGTAGTAAGGTGATTTTGCAAGTCAATCTAGATGTAATATTGCGGAGGAGTATTTTGAAAATCAGTCATGTATTCTTACAATCCGATGACCAACGCTGTTGTCGTCTTTATGAGCATGTGTGGCAGTGGTAACCGACTACAGATCTTCACTGCATGCAGTTCCCGTCGCAATGTTCTCCCGCTAACAGTGGATCTTCATTCTTCGACTGCATTAATTCCCGTCAGATTTGGAAACTATTCTTCCTCACAAACCATGAGATGCCTGTCTGGTTCGTCTTTCTTTGAACACAATTCTGAGATCGTGTTTCGTGGCCACTACTAGTAGACACGTTAAACAGAGTGCCGCGGAACACCGACAGATCCACAAACTTCACACACCATTGGCCATGGGCACGCTCAAATACAATTGCCCTTTTTTGCCACACTGTCACGTCTTAACATTTAGCCAAGTTTACGTGCAACGTCCGATTGAAATGTAGATGTGTCACTGATCACAGCTGTTTTATGCGTAAGTAGAGGCAAATCTAGCGCGGATAAACACATGACTCGATCACTGCGCCATCTGTAAAGGCTTAAAGATTCATCTGTTATCTTATTATTACCAGACAGTTACTCAAGATATGAGTAAACGCACCGACTGCATAAGAGATATCTCACTAAATGATGAAACAGGTTGACGTCCTATGCCGTTTACTCCTGACAAAAGCTTTATAGTCACAACATTAAATGTATGACGAATACATTTAAGTCCTACACTCAGTTCTCTTGCCAAATTTGTGACTTTCGTTTGTAGGGGTCATACCACCATTATTCATAGTAGCGTCGCATGGGAATTCAGTAAACACACAGTTTTATCCTGACAAATACAAAATTTATTGACGTTCTGAGAAATGGACGACGTGCGACAGGTAGAAACCAAAGTTATTCTCCTCTTCTACTATTGCATTTCAAATAATGATAGTAAAAGCCTGTATTTCAGACCCGAAAACATTAATCATGTATTTTGTCGTGCTACCTATAGCTCACAACCCACGGTGACATACAGATACGACACTGGATTCTCATTCGGGAGGATGGCGCCTCTAATGCCAGCTCAGCCAACCAGCTTTGGGTTTCTCTTGACTTCTCTACATCACTTAATGTGAATATTATTATGCTCCCCGTGAACGGGCACAGTCAACACCACCTAGACTACAGGCCTGCGCGCACACTTGTGACGTCACATACTGATGGCCGGGTCTGTATCAGAACGCTCCTGTTAGGCACTCTGCAGCTATACGAACTTTACGAGTTTTAGAGCTGAGACCGCATAGGGATTCTCGTGCTTCCCTCTTCTACATGGCCTTGTAATGAAAGTATGGAAATTTATATCATTGTGTAAAGTAACTGAACTAAACTTCCCTATGTTATTTCAAGATGTAAAATTATTTTGACGATTTGCCTTAAATACGTGTTTCTAGGCTTCCATACAAACTGTACTTTTAAATTCTATCTTTTACCTCAGGAGCTACCCTTTCTTGCAGTAAAAATTCGGCAATATGCAACAACAAGCAGACGTTTTCGGTTTTAAATAAAGCAGCTGGAGCTCCTACAGAATTTAAGAATTTGTTTCCCTGGTTATTTACGTAAATTTTCCTCTGCACCTCAAAATTTGCTGACCTCACACGAAACTCAAATCATTCGACGAAATGGGGCTCCTCCTGACATAATATTTAATAAATAAATAAAAAACCGGAAAAATATTTTATTTCCCTGTTTCTCCACGACTTTAGAACCTTAAACATGAAAAGATTGTTTCTCCTATATCCTTGATTGAAATTCGTGTCACAGAGTGCTGTTAATTTAATCATAATGCACTTACCTCGAAATTCTGCTTTCTATACTGCTTAATCTGTCGAACACTGAATTCATTAAAGCAATTTTCTAAGGTAGTTTACTCAAATTGAAATTATTTCCGAATAGTTGTATATATAAAACTGAACAAAATCATTCTGTAGCCCTTCCAAATAAAAGTACTGGAAACTCAATTATCTGGTATGAACGATAAGGAATACTAAACATTTTCGAGTCACACTAATTACTATAACTATTCTGTGTGACAAAAGTTGGAAATATGAGAGACATTTCACAGCCAGCTTCGTATTAACCTCGCAGCAATTGTCCAGAATTAAGAAACAAATGACACTGGTACATGATACATAACTACTTTTAAAAACAATTGGCGAATGTGGTGCAATGGAAACAAAATAACACGCTACAATTTTTTTGTTATTTACTTACACTTGAATGTATGGGTGGACACAAATTCCTGTCTGGGAATAGCTGCAATCCAGCGATTTCTCAACTTCACACATTTGGGAAATCGAAACGTGCTCTTTCATGCCTTTTTGGGATTTATAATTTCCCTGGCAAAAGGGAACGCAGCACTTGTATCCCATACTTCGCAGAACTGTAGGCGAACACTGTATGAAATATATATCACTTTCACGTGTCATACACTTTCAATACAACATACACGCCAACAAGACTGCCGACTGAAGATAAGATGGCCAACAGTTTGTGACGTCACGTGCCAATATAGCCGCTGTGCGTAGGCCTTGTATCTAGAAGGCTATGGCTCAGCTGAGTTCCCTCCTATCCCTCTATAACCCGACATGACACTCGTATGTGGTGTTAAATCCTGCTGCTCCTTATTCCCTTCATCCCATCAAGGATGACAACGGTCAGAGATGTGGAACAAGTGAAAATCATTATATATTATAAAAGTAAGTCTGTGATGCGCCTGCCGCTAAAACTCAGAAACGAGTCCCGGTACGATCAAGGGAGTTATATGGTGTGAAAGCCCTCTATCCTCCATCCATGAAGAAGATTCCCGTTTTTATCTGACGGACCTGCTTTTGTAGATGTAAGATCTGGGAAGGTTCGCCCTCTAGAAATTTCTAGAATATTCCAGAATATTCCAGAATATTCGAGGGTATTCGAAAACATTCCAGAACATTCGAGGTTATTCGAGAGCATTCCACAACATTCCAGAATGTTCCGGAATGTTCGACAATGATCCAGGATGTTCTGGAATGTTCGGTAACACTCTGGAACATTCTAGAAAATTCCAGACTGTTCGGAAACATCGTGGAACATCCTTGATCGTTGTGGAATATTCCAGAACACTCTCGAATAATGTTGAATGTTCTGAAACATTATGGACCATTCGAAGCCTTTTTGGTATATTCTGGAACTCTTCAATGGTGGGGCCGGCCGGTGTGGCCGTGCGGTTCTAGGCGCTTCAGTTTGGAACCGCGTGACCGCTACGGTCGCAGGTTCGAATCCTGCCTCGGGCATAGATGTGTGTGATGTCCTTAGGTTAGGTAGGTTTAAGTAGTTCTAAGTTATAGGGGACTGATGACCTCAGATGTTGAGTCCCATCGTGCTCAGAGCCATTTGAACCATTTTTTTCTTCACTGGTGGAGCTACCCATTGGTAGGTTATATAAAGCAAGACCCGTCGTGGGTTCTAAGGTCAGTTTCTTATCAGTGACGGAGGGAGGAACCGGAAAAGCGGTGCAATGAGTGAATAAAAACAAAGAATGATGTGTGATTAGTCAATATGACACAGTGACTGAATATAAATCGAAAATGACGTGCGAATAGTGTGTAAATTGTACTTAGTGAATTTGTTAATAAAAAGTTGATTTGATCTATATTTTAGACAATGCCAGAAAGTAAAAGAGAAGGAGAACTTATCAGCTATCAAGGAAAACGGCGAAAACAAAAAGAACAGCGAAAAAACGAAACAGACAGGGAGCGAGAAGCACGATTAAGATCCCAACGAAAGAGAATGAGCACAGTGAGAAGAAGAGAAACCGATGAACAACGAAATGAACGGATTGAAGACTATAGAACTGCTACATAATCTTGTAATAAAAGACTGCGAACTCAGGCCAGCCATGAAAATGTCGCCCTACAAGAAGAGCGAAGGAGGACAAGTAAACAGTGCAGCCTAACAAATAAAGCGTTCCACTACGACCCACCTAAAGAATATAACAAACACAAACATGTAGCAGTCGTGAAAATGAATGACACCTGCCAGTTCTGCAATGCTAAAAAATTCGGTAGAGAAACACCAGGAATCTGTTGCATGAATGGAAAAATTCGATTAACAGCACGGGAATTTTTACATTACATGACCGGAGAAACTTCAGAATCAAAACACGTTTTTCAAAATGTAAATGAGTACAACACCTACTTCCAAATAGCTTCTTTCAGTGTCGCTTCGATCAACACTAACAGAGATGAAATGGATTAAGTTTTTTACCATCCAAGGACAAATCTACCAAAATATAGGACCATTACTACCACTACACAACAAAGACCATAAAAGTGGATTGAGACCAGAAGTAGTACAAGATATACAGAGGATATTATACGAATACAAGCAACTGATTCACATATTGAGAACAGCACTAGACTGAATGATTTCCGACTGCTATAAAGTTATAGCTCGGGACGACGAAAGACTACATGGACAACACGAACATCGTTTGGACAATGAAAACACAAGCCGTGATGTAATAAGAGAACGAGTACAACGCATTGCCGGACACACCGTTCGTATGATGTCCTCCAATATCTACTGATATTTCTGATTGGAAAAGACGGATAACATTTTACTGTGACACAAATCCAACCGGAAACAGGAGTACAAACAGACAAAAAAAGTTACTTCCAAAGAGTTCTACGCTAAGGCTTAATGATCAGAGACAATGAAACATATAATCACATTCTCAACAAATCTAACAATCCCTGGTAGAGATGTATGTGAAATCAGAAGTGAGGGGTGCTTTACATAAGACTGAATCAGAAGAAACTACGCACGGAAGAACATATGCACCTCCGATACGTAGTCATAGATGTCGGAAACACTGACGACGTGGGAATAAAGGTAATCGTACCCTCGTCATAGATAAGAACTCAGAGACTCATGCACAAATACACTCAAGATCCCATGACCTACACCAGAAAATATGGACGGCCTAATCCCTCCATAACATTCACATGCAGCTCGTCGAGGCCAGAAATAAAAGAATAGCTAAGATACGAACGAGCCCACTTGCATCGACACGACATAATTGCCCGAGTTTTTAAACCTTTGGAATCGTTAGACGCTGGGTGTACATAACCGAATGGCAAAAACGGGGAATGCTTCACTCACACAATCTTATACGGCTACACGACAGAATTTATCCCATGTATATCGACAAAATCATCCAGTCTGAATTTCGCAGTCCATAAGAAGATCCGGAACTACACGACATAGCAGTGAAAAACATGATTCACGGACCATGCGGCCGTTAAACTACAATTTGCCGTGTATGAGTGATGGAAAATGTATAAAAAAGTACCCAAATCCATACTTGGACGACAGACAAATCGGAGTTTGTGGCAATACCAAATACAGAAAACGATCACCCGAAAACGATGGATTCACAGAAAGATACATGTCGTAGAATATTGCGGTTCAGTGAAATCCATCAAATATTTCTGTATGTGAACAAAGGCAGTGACATGACAGCATTTCGGATAGCCACATACACGGAACAAAAAAAAAAAACAGGAACGACGAGACCCTCATGTACCAAATGGGAAGGTACATCAACAGTATGGAAGCAGATTTTCGGTCTTCCCATACACGAACGCGAAGCAGTACATTTGGCGAATGGACAGAGAGTTTACTTCATAAAAGACACAGCTAGAAAAAATGCATGCAAACCACCTCAGAACGCAAGATTAACAGCTTTTTACCAACTGTACCAACGGATTCATTCGAGAAAACATTACTGTATGTCGACGTACCTACCTATTGTACGTGAAACATATCAAGAAAAATCTTTGAAAGACAAAACAAGGAATTCCAGTAGAAGATTATCCAGAAATACTACAACTGGTGCACTAGGCCGTGTATACACCGTAATCCGAACAACGCCGAATGTATCTCCAGAGTTTGCTACACGAAATGCGGAGACAATCAAGATCCAAAGATTGTTGACAGTTACCTATGTCAGATGTAAAGAGAAGCATGCTAACACTTAGGTCTGTTGGGAAACGAAACCCACTGCCTCAGCTGAACAAATGAGAGACTTATTCGCCATAAGTCTAACAACATGTAACCTATCAACTCCAAAACTGCTGTGGAACTCCTCCAAAGAGATTATGAGTGATGAGAGCGATGCAAGCACCACGAAAAGATGCTATCAGTGTGATAAACTTCGAAATTACGAAGGAAAAAAGCTACAACATTAACTAACTACTTCAGTACAGTGCTCATAACAAACCACTCCTCAGTGACAATGAAGAGTGAATTTACAAAGTTATCATGGACCTGATCGACAAAAACACTGGTGGAATTATTTAATGGTACGAACCAGGCGCATCGGGAAAACGTTTCTAATAGATCTATTGCTGGCAGCAAAACACAGGGTACTTGCACTGGTATCATTCTGCATTCCAGTCACATTTATGGAAAGAGGATGAACTGCCCATTCCGCAGTACAACTACCGTTGCATATAACCAAAGAACAATCCCGGAATGTAAAATCTCAAGAGCATCTGGACGGGGTAAGCTTCTAAAGCAAGCTAAAATTATCTTCTATGACGAACGCACAATGGGGCATAAAACATCACTCAAAGCCATTGACAGAACATTACAAGACTTTCGAGGAAGCTCTGAAGTGATGGGAGAAACTCTACTCATGCTCTTTGGACAAACACTTCCAGTTATCCCTAAGTCAACACCAACATACGAGATCAATGCATGCTTAAAAAAACACATCTCTGGCCTCACATACAAATACTGCTATTAAAAAGACGTATGGGTGTTGAACTATAGAAAGACGAAGCAACAGCACATCTTGCTCAACAACTCTTACAAATTGGCGAAGGCACGTATCCTACTGACCAGACGACCGGCCTCAGTAACTCAATAGTAATTTTTGCAACGCAGTTACTGTAGAAAACGAACTCATCGAGAAAATTTATCCAAACGTTGTTCACAATTCTACCAATTCACACTGGGTATTTGAAAAGGAAATTTTGGCAACTAAAATAACGTCGTCGACGATATCAAGTTTAATATTCAAAAGAAAATTATCGGTGAAAAACCATACACAAACGCAAACGTTGAAGAAAGTGTGAACTTCCCAACACAATTTCTAAACTCTTTGCAAGTAAAAATGTAGGTTGTGAGGTCCGCCGGTTACGCAAAACACCGTTTTTTCAAGTACCCAAACATTTTCCAGCACCACTGTGCTATCATCAGTGGGTTTCCGTTTTATTTAATCTGTAATGTGAAACATTTTTACTAAATGAGTACAAAATTATGTGGATATCTAGGTCAACCAATACTTCGTTTCTTTTTGTTAATACCTTTACACTTGGTGTGCATGATTTTTATGAACCACTTGTCTATTATTTATTACAGGTAGCTTGTCATCTGCAACCAAACGATGTTGATGGGAAATTTTGTTGGGAGTTAACCTATCATCTAAACGTAATTCAGTTTGTCCCGATATTTCGCGCCTATAATGCTGATCTGTTAAATTTATCCGTGGGTGTTTCTTGTGTTCTGATCTTTTTCTGTGATGTGTTCTCTGTCCCGTATCCTATTTTGACTCCCTGTATCTTTAATATGTTTAGTACTAGGAATGCCATTACACTACCTTCTACTTAAAATTGTATCTCCTATCACACAAGTCAGAAATGTCAACTTAGCAAAACTATGTAATGGGACAAGGATGCTCATCCAACGGCTAGCGAATAACATTATCGAAGCAAAACTTTTGACTGGAAAGTACAAAGGACACACACTATTTATTTCCTGAACACCAATGACTGCGCCGGCCGCGATGGCCGAGAGTTTCTAGGCGCTTCAGTCCCGAACCGCGCAACTGCTATGTTCGCAGGTTCGAAGCCTGCCTCGGGCATGGATATGTGTGATGTCCTTAGCTTAGGTAGGTTTAAGTAGTTCTAAGTTCTAGGCGACTGACCATCTCAGATGTTAAGTACCATAGTGCTCATAGCGATTTGAACATTTTTTGAACCAGTGACTTCCCCTAAACTGCCATTCCGATTTAAAAGACTGTAATTTCCAATCAAATTAGTCTACAATATTAGAATTGACAAAGCTCAAGGACAAACTTCAAAATATTTGGCATCAACCTCAAGGACTCCTGCATCTCTCACAGTCAAATTTACGAAGATTGCTCTCGAGTATGAATTTCGGAAAATAGTACGTGTATACCCTGGAAGACAAAATGAAAATTATCGTTTGTAAACAAGATTGTAAATAGTTAGAATATGTTTTCAATATTTTTCCCTCTTATTCTTTAAGGTTTTATATTTTTATTACAACTACCACACAACCTCACTTCAACTCCCTGAGCGAAGCTCAGCTAGTATTCAACAAAAACATAAAAGAATCTCTTAGATATTTGATATGTGAACTGTATTAGCAATAAATTATCACTATACTGCTAAATACTTCACTGTGGGTCACGAAAACTGCAACAACATGAAGACGGAATGCAATAAATGTTAAACTGGCATCACGGATACTACGTGTTTAGACATGAAAATTTCAGCTCATCTGAACAAACTAGGTAGTAGTACGCCATCTAAATACTATGTGTAAGGAGTGAATAAGCAGAGTATTCCTCATTTTTAAGTAGCATTTGAATATTGTTTGCTTATGAGAACATAGTAAGAAGGAGGGACGTCTACTATGACACCGCAGTCCTCTCAGCACTGAGCGAATCCGCAAATGAGACTGTGAGGCGTGATGCGTGGACGCTCGGCACACGATTGACAGCTCGCAGACCACACAAGTGAGGAGGAATAATTTGCTCCTGATGCAGACGACTAAAACCGTCACGTAGTTATCCAAAGTGATTTGCTGACAAGGATAACTGTCAAAAAATAATGCAATAGGTGGCGCAGCTGGACTGGAAACCAGTCAGCTCCTAGGTGCATGCACTGACTGTAGGTGGCGTAACAGATCCACAGATCCCTTGAAACCTCAATCACAAAAACAAAAATAGCTATCCAGGCCGTGTTCTGCGCCAGATTACTATCGTATTTCAAGGTCACTGTTGAGAACTTCCAGTGCCAGGCAACACATTCAGTCAAGGTGATCACCACTTCCCTCTCCCCACCGCCCACCCACCACCCTCACTCTCCACACACAGATTCACCAGAAACAGTTCAAGGTCACCCTGGGGGATCCAAACTACCTCCACTCCACCTCCCACCCACACACCCTTCACAGCATGGACAAATAAGATTCAAGCATCCCCTCCCCCAACAGCTTTTGTAAGTAGAGCATTTGAATAGATAGTTTCATTCCTGAGCTGTACGCCACAAGGTAAGGAACCAATTGTACCTATTTGTTAATAATAAATTAATTTTACTATAATTACATTTAGTCACATCACTTGAGGTCTAATTTGTGGGTATTTCTTAACAACAAATTAAATTTAATATTACGTAATATTCGTCATTTAAAGCATCAGGTGGCCGGTGTTGCCGAGCGGTTCTAGGCGCATCAGTCTGGAACTGCGCGACCGCTACGGTCGCACGTTCGGGTCCTGCCCAGGGCATGGATGTGTGTGATGTCCTTAGGTTAGTTCGATGTAAGTAGTTCTAGGTTCTAGGGGACTGATGACCTCCGATGTTAAGTCCCATAGTACTCAGAGACATTTGAACCATTTTTTAAGGCATCAGGAGAAACCACATCCAGCTATATATGTAAGTACTCTCATTTTTCAGCGGTCTTAGTATTTTTCACTATCTTTCATGTTTTCTGCCATTTCTAACTTTTGAGCATACTTCAGTCTTTCGTATATTTCTATAATTATTCCATTTCCCACAGTTCTATGTATTTTCCACATTATTTGCTATTGTACGTGTTTTATTTCCATTTTTTCGTATTTTTCCAAATATTACGTAGTCTGTTTGTACATGTCGAAAACTATAGAGGCTTTTATTGCAAATTACGGCAGCGAATTATTTAGCAACAGTTGTTACAGAAACTTTAAATGTTAAATAAATAACACAATATGTAAATGAACTCTTGTTACGTTGTCCCTCCAGTACGAGATTGGATACGTTTTAAAATGAGCACATTATCAGAAATAGTGTCACACCATATTACGAAGAATCATGGTAAACTTCTTAGGTACTGAGACTGTGAAATTTTCAAATATTCTTCAAATATTAAAGAAATACCGCAACGCAATAGATAAACCCTTGCTAAGCCACCATTACATCACTAGATTGTGGCACGTCATACTGTATGTGTTAAAACGAGTTCATTATTAGTAATAGCGGCGGCAAGGCAAATCTTGGTAAACGTGAACGTCATAGCAAAATTGTGTGTATTACCGATGTCTACAAGTATCAACCAAATATACGGCATGTGTATGAGAATTAGCAACGTACTATAAAGTATGTACCTAGAGGTTTGAGTAGTATCTCTAACCATCCCATCGAAGAGTGAGTCATGTGCAGGATCGATCACACTTTGAATACCGACAAGTTGAGAATTTATAGTCTGACCATAACTGAGAAGACTTCACCAGCCCAAAAGCCAGGAATCGCCGCGAAATTTGCGTTATTTAGTCACTGAATGTATAATCATCTCTAATGGTTCTGCGGGCAGAAGACTCACTGTCACACAGTCGAGAACTTAGAGAACACCTTACCTTAGGGAGGACCTCACAGTATTATCAACAAACCAGTCATAACCAGGTGGCGAAAATATACGCATAGTTATGCACAACAGTTCTAAGATCCCATCTCCTTTCACTCTGGACCAATATAAATCAAGCTCCTTAACCACCCGGCTTTCAGAATTAGGGGTTACGCGTGGGCGACCCCAATTTCAGCCAGACAACAATCCCAGGTTGAACAAAGACAGGTAATTACAATTAAACCTGCCGTATTCTTAGTATATGGGATGCTACTACTTGTCTATTAACCCTAATTTCGACCAATCGATAGAATTCCAAAGAAGTACGCTGGACAGCTAGCACACCGCAGTATTAAAATGAAAAAGAAATGTTTCTACCAAGAACTTAGTAGTGAGTGGTATCACATACATGTGTGTGCGCTTTAAGAATGGAAATCCGATGCATTACTGCAAATTGCCACAACACTATATTTATATAAATAAATCCAGCAATATTATTAGTCTGTACCGACACTTTAAGACTTGTAAATAAGTATGAGCAAAAACCTGTGCAGGAGTGTCGGTACACAGTACCACAAACAATTACTGAAGCTGCTTATTTGAAGAAAATGTAGTAAATGATTTCTGCAGTGCCTTATTTAATAGAAAACACCCTCTTGATTAGTACTGATGTTATATTATGAACGCATTATTAGGAGGCATCATCATGATATTAAAAAACAATGGCAGAAACAATTCAAACACACTGCAATAAATAGAACTCACGCCACATACCAAGTGTAAGTGCTCGCACACTGCCCACTCTCACCTTGTGGTCCGCACTTATCTTAGTGGCACGGCAGTGTGTGGAGGAAGCTGACGCGTCTGCTCACGCAAGGATACTAAAATGAGTGACAATTTGACTTTATATAGAAATTGAACTTAATCACTGGAAAGAAAACTGTTAAAATTAACTGGAGCAGACGACCATTGTTAATAGTCTATGCATCTTTGGCTGTCCTTACCCACGTTATAATGCGCGTTCTCCATGGTGTCTAATCGAAGGTGCTGATTAATGATAGGAAGGAAGGACACATATCCGTTTCACGTTCGGTCCAACAGGGCTGTCCCCTGTCAATGATCCTCTATGCAATAACGACAGAACCACTTCTTTGTGGGCTCAAACAACATGTTTTGGAAATCATACTGGGTGGACACAACATCCAGTGCCGCGCTTACACGGATGATATAGTGTTTTTCGCCCATTCTGAAGAGGAAATCCGGATAACACTGGGGTGGATCGAGTGCTATGGGAACGCGGCAGGCTGCAACATGACTATTGTCAAGTCCCATGCCATGGAAATCGGCAGAGGGCTTCGAGAAGGGACTGGGGCCCCGTTCCGGACGATGGATACATTTCGGTGTTCGGGCATCTTATTTACGAGAAATGTCTGCCTTACGACGGTGCTGAACTATAAACGCCTTTTACAGGCTCCCAGTCCCAGGCCACCTTCTCCGAGCTATAGATATCTTCTAAGGGATCATTAACACTCACATGGCATCCCGTATACCACTTTGGTGTACATCCTACCGATGACTCCATTGATGGCACACTGATTTATCAACGTTCGTAAGCATGCGACTGCCCTTTGCAACTACACGACACTCAAGATGTGGACCCATCGTCGGCACAGTTTCGCCAGTCTCCTCGTTGATGAATTGGCGCCACCGTGCTGCCTGCTCCCTGTGGCACTGGCTGACATAGCCCCTCGCTCTTCCACATCATCCCATCCTTCCTCGATCATAACTATGTCCACAATATTTCCCCCCGTACCAGGGCACCTAAGGAGAATGATCTGTATGGCCTATTGATGACAAATCATCCTCGGAATATGGTGGAGAGACACCTATCACGAGTGGCATGGTCTACGGCGTGGCTAGCGATTCACCAAAAATATTTCACGACGGGTGACCGCATCACCTGGTACCTTGTGGTTAACGAAATGTTTCTAAGAAGATGTAAACCATACGACATTGCTCTAACCAACTCCCCAATGTGCATACAGTGTAGTGGACTGATGCGGGTGAACATCATCTGTTATGTGGACCTTCTGCAGATGTGTGGATTCTGATTCGGTAGATACTGGTCTTCTATATCCTAGTGCCACCTCAAACGATGGAGCCTGGAACGCTTCGTCACCCGGTTGAGAGCTGCTTTACCCAACCAAAGACACATGGGATGAATTAGATCAAACGTCTTTCAGTGTACTACCTTTCTCGGGACGCTCTCCAAGATATATTTGACTTTTGGACCTTCCCACAGGAACGACATGATGAACTGCAGTACTCTTCCATATATCTGTACAGGATGGCGGGTATGGGCAGGCGGTGGGCGTTGTGGAATAATAGGCTAATTTTTAGAGAAAGGCCATTTATTGGCTAAAACATGTCGAAAGGGGATACATGGGCCTAGGGAGGTGAGGGTGAGCCAGAGCTTATAATTTAGCGAACATTGTTCGCGAAGCTACCGAAAGTTGTTGTCTGCCAAAACTAAGTCCACAGTGCCGCAGCACCGGGAGAAGCGGGAGATGTTCAATGCTACAGGGCGCGCATCCGACTCGCGGGTGAGCAAGAATACAAGAGAGCGAGCCCGGCGACGGGCGGCCGCGTATATTCGACGCACCACGCGGCTTCCTCCGCCCTGATTGGTCAGGACCGAGAAAACCTTGCGGGCGGCATGGAACTTTCCAGAGCGTTGCGTGCTAAGCGACGCCTGGGACGGCGTTACCTCGTAAGCACATGAGAGAGGCGCGTGATCAAGGTGCCCTTCCTCGGTGCTGACTTCCTGTTACTAGACCGTGGGACGAAAGAATTTACAGGCAGCTAACACTGCCGGCCGTGGCTTGGCCGCGATGGAAAAATGAAGTTATCGGTTGGAGCCTCATATAATAAAGTAAAATCCCCTATAGTCTGGCTCATCCTTTACATTCCTCCCCCTTCCGTGGGAGCGGAGAACGTACGTGAATTCGCTCAATGTAATTATTATTTGAATGTAAACAAATTTATCTTGCAAAAGAAAGTGAAAATCACTTGATTAAGAATGGCCCTCACGGAAGACGGCAGGGGTCTTAATCTATGGGAGGGTATAGAGACTCTAAAGACCTCCTAGGGGTCGCAAAGGAACTTACACATGTCAACAATATTGTGTGTATACAAGAATCATCATAAAACATCAAAACATTGTAAAACATCAGAACATCATAAAATATCATAGAATATCAAAACAAAATTAGAACAAAACATAGCACTGTGAATTAGATAAATATGTCAAATGTTCTTGTTGCTAAGTTGAAGTAAAAATGTCCTTTTTTTTGCTTTTGTTAAAATAATTTGAAAATGTAAAGATATCACCACTGGTGAGTCACTGCCGTGGCGGGTGGCGCGAGGCGGCGTGATGTGTTGCCCTCAGCGGGCAGCGCGCAGGCTGCCGGCGGGAAGGGGGCGTGGCCGTGGCCGTGGCCAGGTCCGTGCACTGTAACTCAGCGCAGGGAGGGTATGAGGGGAGGTCCACACGTTCCAAACACATTTAGAAAGGGAGTTATCACTAAGGCAACACTTCACTACACTACACTACACTAGTTTTTCCACATTAGTTGATATGAGAATTGCACTCTTGAAACTAAGGGAGGGCACATGCCTGACAGGTTTTTGTTTTCTCTTTTTTTTAGGTCCATATTAGTACAACAATAAGAATAATAATAGTGACCGGAGTTATCTTGGCACTGGGTATGATGGTTGTGTGGCGTTCAGTGGCGGTTTGCCATTCATTTAGGTGTGCTAACAGGCGAACGTAAGAAATTTGTCCTTTTTCATGATCTAGCAAGTTATCAATTGACGATGGGAGGTGATTATTTGATTTATTAGATAAAACTGGAACGTTAGCTGACAAGGTAATCATTAATGGGCTTTCAGGTATAAAAAACATAATTAAAGGGGCGCGAATACTAGGTGAGTAAGCCGTAGTGGCATGAAAGGTTATAAGTGGTGTTCCAACAGGAACCGTTTGCTAAAGACCTGCGCGGAGGCTACGTCAGAAAGGCGCGCGGCAGATAACTTCAAAAGCCAGCGCGTCGTCAGGGCTGCACGCGGCAGCTGAGGGGTCTATGACGGTCAAATGCCGACTGTCAAATGCAACAAAATAGAAGTGGGATTACGCGTGACATAAAGCTAGATGAGCTGTTACAGTGGGTTCTGTTTAAAATTACATGAACATACATAAATATAGAAATGAAGCACACAAGTATCATATCAAATTGTTGCAAATACCATATCAATAACTAAAAAAAAAAGTTAATTGTCACCTTGGGCTAACCATCCAAGTGTAATAACATTCACATTTTGAGAAGAATTTTCTCGTAACTCATATTTGCTAAACACCATTAAGTGAGACTGACAAAGAAAAGTGACACCAGTTTGGTGCAGGTGGGGCGTAGATTGTGTCGTAGGATGTCAACGTTGTAGCTAACGAGAGGAGAGAAATAAAACTCGACGATAAGCTAGAGATTTTCGTAGTGCAAACAGAAAGCATAAGGAATTGGATTAGAAAAGACTAAGTTGAGCGTAATTTCTGAAGGACTTTCCCTTTATGAAGGTATAGTGCACGGCGCATCGTTGACACGACGTTATCGCCTACTTAACTGTGTACATGACAATGCAGCGACTCCAAGATAGCTACTTCATACTTCATCTTCTTCTTCAAACTCGACTTCTCTCACCTAAAACAAAACTTTACTGCGCGACAAAATTCACCGTCTTTATCCTCTCAACATGTTGCGACTAACTTTACTTTGCGACCAAATTCGCCGTCTTCATCCTCTCAACATTTTGCGACTAAACTCGCCGTCTCTGTAACCTCCTCGGGCCCAGCTAGTTGCTTAAAACTCCGTCTATCCTTGGTTGTATCGCAGTGTCCTGGGACACGTCATACAGTTAAATGCTACTACTTCAGTAGTCGGTATTCCTTCGGAAAATACAATGGGGAAACAAAGAAGGCTCAAGGTTTTGAACAGAGATTTCCGTTTACTGGCGTTTAGCTGCGGGCTAGACGCGGTTCACGTCTGACGTTGCTTGTCGTCAGAGAGCACGGAACACTGTTCTCGTGAACTCTTCTTCGAGATGGAAGACCAAAGTCTGGGCCGAATAGTTTTGTGTCTGTTGAAAGTTGACAGATCAAAGTGGGTAGGATGGACTGTGCCGCGAAACTGAAAAGTGAAGAAACGACACAGACAGCTAAGGGACCGCGCGGGTGCCAGCCGCGTCACGTAAGGTACGTGCCCCTGCGGGTGGAGCATGACTCTTCAAGGGTTGTTCTGTTGATAGTGGAAAGATGAAAGTGGGTAGAACAGACTATGTCGCGGAACGGAAAAGTGAAGAAACGACACAGACAGCTAAGGGACCGCGCGGGTGCCAGCCGCGTCACGTAAGGTACGTGCCCTTGCTGGTGGAGCATGACTCTTCAAGGGTTGTTCTGTTGATAGTGGAAAGATGAAAGTGGGTAGAACAGACTATGTCGCGGAACGGAAAAGTGAAGAAACGACACAGACAGCTAAGGGACCGCGCGGGTGCCAGCCGCGTCACGTAAGGTACGTGCCCTTGCGGGTGGAGCATGACTCTTCAAGGGTTGTTCTGTTGATAGTGGAAAGATGAAAGTGGGTAGAACAGACTATGTCGCGGAACGGAAAAGTGAAGAAACGACACAGACAGCTAAGGGACCGCGCGGGTGCCAGCCGCGTCACGTAAGGTACGTGCCCTTGCTGGTGGAGCATGACTCTTCAAGGGTTGTTCTGTTGATAGTGGAAAGATGAAAGTGGGTAGAACAGACTATGTCGCGGAACGGAAAAGTGAAGAAACGACACAGACAGCTAAGGGACCGCGCGGGTGCCAGCCGCGTCACGTAAGGTACGTGCCCTTGCGGGTGGAGCATGACTCTTCAAGGGTTGTTCTGTTGATAGTGGAAAGATGAAAGTGGGTAGAACAGACTATGTCGCGGAACGGAAAAGTGAAGAAACGACACAGACAGCTAAGGGACCGCGCGGGTGCCAGCCGCGTCACGTAAGGTACGTGCCCTTGCGGGTGGAGCATGACTCTTCAAGGGTTGTTCTGTTGATAGTGGAAAGATGAAAGTGGGTAGAACAGACTATGTCGCGGAACGGAAAAGTGAAGAAACGACACAGACAGCTAAGGGACCGCGCGGGTGCCAGCCGCGTCACGTAAGGTACGTGCCCTTGCTGGTGGAGCATGACTCTTCAAGGGTTGTTCTGTTGATAGTGGAAAGATGAAAGTGGGTAGAACAGACTATGTCGCGGAACGGAAAAGTGAAGAAACGACACAGACAGCTAAGGGACCGCGCGGGTGCCAGCCGCGTCACGTAAGGTACGTGCCCTTGCGGGTGGAGCATGACTCTTCAAGGGTTGTTCTGTTGATAGTGGAAAGATGAAAGTGGGTAGAACAGACTATGTCGCGGAACGGAAAAGTGAAGAAACGACACAGACAGCTAAGGGACCGCGCGGGTGCCAGCCGCGTCACGTAAGGTACGTGCCCTTGCGGGTGGAGCATGACTCTTCAAGGGTTGTTCTGTTGATAGTGGAAAGATGAAAGTGGGTAGAACAGACTATGTCGCGGAACGGAAAAGTGAAGAAACGACACAGACAGCTAAGGGACCGCGCGGGTGCCAGCCGCGTCACGTAAGGTACGTGCCCTTGCTGGTGGAGCATGACTCTTCAAGGGTTGTTCTGTTGATAGTGGAAAGATGAAAGTGGGTAGAACAGACTATGTCGCGGAACGGAAAAGTGAAGAAACGACACAGACAGCTAAGGGACCGCGCGGGTGCCAGCCGCGTCACGTAAGGTACGTGCCCTTGCGGGTGGAGCATGACTCTTCAAGGGTTGTTCTGTTGATAGTGGAAAGATGAAAGTGGGTAGAACAGACTATGTCGCGGAACGGAAAAGTGAAGAAACGACACAGACAGCTAAGGGACCGCGCGGGTGCCAGCCGCGTCACGTAAGGTACGTGCCCTTGCTGGTGGAGCATGACTCTTCAAGGGTTGTTCTGTTGATAGTGGAAAGATGAAAGTGGGTAGAACAGACTATGTCGCGGAACGGAAAAGTGAAGAAACGACACAGACAGCTAAGGGACCGCGCGGGTGCCAGCCGCGTCACGTAAGGTACGTGCCCTTGCGGGTGGAGCATGACTCTTCAAGGGTTGTTCTGTTGATAGTGGAAAGATGAAAGTGGGTAGAACAGACTATGTCGCGGAACGGAAAAGTGAAGAAACGACACAGACAGCTAAGGGACCGCGCGGGTGCCAGCCGCGTCACGTAAGGTACGTGCCCTTGCGGGTGGAGCATGACTCTTCAAGGGTTGTTCTGTTGATAGTGGAAAGATGAAAGTGGGTAGAACAGACTATGTCGCGGAACGGAAAAGTGAAGAAACGACACAGACAGCTAAGGGACCGCGCGGGTGCCAGCCGCGTCACGTAAGGTACGTGCCCTTGCTGGTGGAGCATGACTCTTCAAGGGTTGTTCTGTTGATAGTGGAAAGATGAAAGTGGGTAGAACAGACTATGTCGCGGAACGGAAAAGTGAAGAAACGACACAGACAGCTAAGGGACCGCGCGGGTGCCAGCCGCGTCACGTAAGGTACGTGCCCTTGCGGGTGGAGCATGACTCTTCAAGGGTTGTTCTGTTGATAGTGGAAAGATGAAAGTGGGTAGAACAGACTATGTCGCGGAACGGAAAAGTGAAGAAACGACACAGACAGCTAAGGGACCGCGCGGGTGCCAGCCGCGTCACGTAAGGTACGTGCCCTTGCTGGTGGAGCATGACTCTTCAAGGGTTGTTCTGTTGATAGTGGAAAGATGAAAGTGGGTAGAACAGACTATGTCGCGGAACGGAAAAGTGAAGAAACGACACAGACAGCTAAGGGACCGCGCGGGTGCCAGCCGCGTCACGTAAGGTACGTGCCCTTGCGGGTGGAGCATGACTCTTCAAGGGTTGTTCTGTTGATAGTGGAAAGATGAAAGTGGGTAGAACAGACTATGTCGCGGAACGGAAAAGTGAAGAAACGACACAGACAGCTAAGGGACCGCGCGGGTGCCAGCCGCGTCACGTAAGGTACGTGCCCTTGCGGGTGGAGCATGACTCTTCAAGGGTTGTTCTGTTGATAGTGGAAAGATGAAAGTGGGTAGAACAGACTATGTCGCGGAACGGAAAAGTGAAGAAACGACACAGACAGCTAAGGGACCGCGCGGGTGCCAGCCGCGTCACGTAAGGTACGTGCCCTTGCGGGTGGAGCATGACTCTTCAAGGGTTGTTCTGTTGATAGTGGAAAGATGAAAGTGGGTAGAACAGACTATGTCGCGGAACGGAAAAGTGAAGAAACGACACAGACAGCTAAGGGACCGCGCGGGTGCCAGCCGCGTCACGTAAGGTACGTGCCCTTGCTGGTGGAGCATGACTCTTCAAGGGTTGTTCTGTTGATAGTGGAAAGATGAAAGTGGGTAGAACAGACTATGTCGCGGAACGGAAAAGTGAAGAAACGACACAGACAGCTAAGGGACCGCGCGGGTGCCAGCCGCGTCACGTAAGGTACGTGCCCTTGCGGGTGGAGCATGACTCTTCAAGGGTTGTTCTGTTGATAGTGGAAAGATGAAAGTGGGTAGAACAGACTATGTCGCGGAACGGAAAAGTGAAGAAACGACACAGACAGCTAAGGGACCGCGCGGGTGCCAGCCGCGTCACGTAAGGTACGTGCCCTTGCGGGTGGAGCATGACTCTTCAAGGGTTGTTCTGTTGATAGTGGAAAGATGAAAGTGGGTAGAACAGACTATGTCGCGGAACGGAAAAGTGAAGAAACGACACAGACAGCTAAGGGACCGCGCGGGTGCCAGCCGCGTCACGTAAGGTACGTGCCCTTGCGGGTGGAGCATGACTCTTCAAGGGTTGTTCTGTTGATAGTGGAAAGATGAAAGTGGGTAGAACAGACTATGTCGCGGAACGGAAAAGTGAAGAAACGACACAGACAGCTAAGGGACCGCGCGGGTGCCAGCCGCGTCACGTAAGGTACGTGCCCTTGCGGGTGGAGCATGACTCTTCAAGGGTTGTTCTGTTGATAGTGGAAAGATGAAAGTGGGTAGAACAGACTATGTCGCGGAACGGAAAAGTGAAGAAACGACACAGACAGCTAAGGGACCGCGCGGGTGCCAGCCGCGTCACGTAAGGTACGTGCCCTTGCGGGTGGAGCATGACTCTTCAAGGGTTGTTCTGTTGATAGTGGAAAGATGAAAGTGGGTAGAACAGACTATGTCGCGGAACGGAAAAGTGAAGAAACGACACAGACAGCTAAGGGACCGCGCGGGTGCCAGCCGCGTCACGTAAGGTACGTGCCCTTGCGGGTGGAGCATGACTCTTCAAGGGTTGTTCTGTTGATAGTGGAAAGATGAAAGTGGGTAGAACAGACTATGTCGCGGAACGGAAAAGTGAAGAAACGACACAGACAGCTAAGGGACCGCGCGGGTGCCAGCCGCGTCACGTAAGGTACGTGCCCTTGCTGGTGGAGCATGACTCTTCAAGGGTTGTTCTGTTGATAGTGGAAAGATGAAAGTGGGTAGAACAGACTATGTCGCGGAACGGAAAAGTGAAGAAACGACACAGACAGCTAAGGGACCGCGCGGGTGCCAGCCGCGTCACGTAAGGTACGTGCCCTTGCGGGTGGAGCATGACTCTTCAAGGGTTGTTCTGTTGATAGTGGAAAGATGAAAGTGGGTAGAACAGACTATGTCGCGGAACGGAAAAGTGAAGAAACGACACAGACAGCTAAGGGACCGCGCGGGTGCCAGCCGCGTCACGTAAGGTACGTGCCCTTGCGGGTGGAGCATGACTCTTCAAGGGTTGTTCTGTTGATAGTGGAAAGATGAAAGTGGGTAGAACAGACTATGTCGCGGAACGGAAAAGTGAAGAAACGACACAGACAGCTAAGGGACCGCGCGGGTGCCAGCCGCGTCACGTAAGGTACGTGCCCTTGCGGGTGGAGCATGACTCTTCAAGGGTTGTTCTGTTGATAGTGGAAAGATGAAAGTGGGTAGAACAGACTATGTCGCGGAACGGAAAAGTGAAGAAACGACACAGACAGCTAAGGGACCGCGCGGGTGCCAGCCGCGTCACGTAAGGTACGTGCCCTTGCGGGTGGTGCATGACTCTTCATGTGTTGTTCTGTTGATAGTAGAAAGTGGTTAGGATGGACTATGCCGCGAAGATGAAAAGTGAAGAAACGGCATAGCCAGCTAGGGTTCCGCGCGATCGCCATTCGCGTCACGTCAGGTACGTGCCCCTGCGGGTGTGGTTCTCTTGTTCATCCAACAGACTAGGTATATGGCCAAAGCTTGCTCGTTCTGTAGGTGTGATTCACTCTGTTTACGTTATCTATCACGGGGGTAGGCATGTGATATGTCCCTCCAGATGAACATTCAAATACAAATCAAAATAAAGCATGGTTACACCCTAAATTACTCTTCCAAAACAATTTATCACCTAAGACATCATTATTATTAAACAAATAATTGGCAGTACTCGGGAACTTACTCTAGCATACTTGAAATCCTACAAAATGATTATCCTCGTCAGTCTAGTAGCACAGTGACACATGGAAACACTAGGTTGATACAAACATTAAGTTACTGGTGCTGGCAAAATTTTAGCAAAAACTCTCTAAACATTTGATAATAGCATAAATGAGACATGGACAAAATGAACAATAGTAAAAATAATACATCGACATAAGTAATTAGACATAGTCAATTGGACATAAGTAATTGGCAACTCGTCACAGTGATATAAGCGGTGGCAAAACCGCAACAAAAGCAAAAGTTTAAAATATTATTTCCTTCAAACAAAACTTCCTTACTCTCCAGTTACATTTCGTAGCAAAATGAATGTAAGCATCCCTTGGTATTCCTTTATGCTCTCGTTTGTGTCTTCATACCAACTAATAGCCTTTGGTACTTTTACCTAGAAGAAAACTGTCGTTAAGTCATGGCAATGTTATGTGTAATGCTGTGGAATAGTGTAATGTCACGTTAATACTTCCTGTAACAAGATTCTGATGAAAAATTATTTTATGTCTCCTTCAATGAACAGCCCAATAATTATTAAACGTGTGATAAACCGTTTCCTGTGTTGATTTGTATTTGCAAATATTGACGATCATCAGTCACCCAACCAATCGTTCCGGTGTGTATTGGTTGTTCCTTTTGTTCATTCTCTCACTTACCTGCTTCCATATAATCAATATTGGCGGCTCGACGAAGCTAGTTGCATCTCGAAGACGTCGATATGACTTACCTGTCGGTGCTTTGGTTTTTAATAAAATTAGAGTTCATCTGTCATATAAAGAGTGTGTAGGGAGCAAAGTATGTTCCTTACTATTGAAAATGTGCGCAAAGTTATTCAAAGGGTTCGTTATATAATGGTTAAGAATATCTGTGTTGAGATTCAGTGCAGCTTGAGGTGCTAAGGTGCGACACGCGTCGCGCTCGTGAGATTGTAAAGTTGCTGACAGCACAGCTGACAGTACGGCTGCTTCCGGTTTCACTGGCTGGGCGGCAGAACTGGCGTTCACGCTGGGTCCGTCCTCTTGCTACGCGTGGAGTTAACCTCTCGGTACAGTCACGAAATTTCCTTCCAGAGTTATGTTGTTCACGACAGTTATGCATGGAGGATGTCCTTTTCTAAGGGACTTTAATAACTTAAATCGCTAGAGGTCACAAAACTATCGGGTTCCAATTATTTTACTTAAACACTCTGTTCTTCTAAAATTTAGGTAAATGACAGGTGTTAGGCTTCTAGATAAACTGTATTTTGCGATAGCATTCCAAACCCATCACCTTGGCTAACGCGTTTCCCACACAGCGGTCGTTTACAGGACACATATTACGACAAGGGCCGGCTTCCTTGACGCCATATAGATCCGTTTATTAACTGTGGTGGTAATACAACATAGCCGGAGATCGATCTGAAATTCCAACGTTTACTAATCCTGATGGTTTAGACAATGCGTACCAGGAAAAAGTTCTCTCTCACGATTTTGTTCCTTACTGAAAACACGGATAGACAACACAAATAGATTCCCGTCTTTAGATAAAACTAATAAAATCTGTAGGGCAATATTAAGCTGGTGATTTTATTTCTATAACTATCCCTTTAGGTTTGCTGTTTAAACTGCAACGTACGAATGTACGAATGTGTAGCGTGGCTGAGGCACGTGGCCTGCAGGGCGAAGGTAGGGTGGTGAGGAGGGGCGAGGGGAGAAGTGCAGATGCTGCACGCACCATAGACAGAGGCAGCGGGTGGGGAAGGGGGAACTGCAATGGCCGCTCTCTCTCTGCCGGCTGGTGAGAGGGAAGGGCAGGGAAGGGGGCCGCGTCGCCAGCTGACAGAGAGGGGCGGGGCTCGGCGCATGTGAACAGCACATGAGCTTAAAGCCTGCGAAGATCCCGACACAGTTCCCGCCCACCCCACTTAAGCTCCACCCCTGATCAGCAAGATGCTCCGCCCAACCAGAGCAAAACGATACACATCGTCGCAGATATGTTACTCCTAGAACGAGAACTAGAAAATGAACAATTTCCAACGTATAATGCAAAGACTTTAAGTTTCAGGTATTAATGTAAACGTTTACAGACACGACTACGATTATAACTGTATGTTATTGACGAAGTAGAAGTGTCTATAACTTAAAATGGATTTCCGGTACCTAATGGTATTTACAACAAGCGGAACAAAAAATCACAAATGATTTAAAATAATAAATGAAAGCGAAATACAAACGTGCTGTCTGTTAATTATAATGTGAGCCAATTAGCATCAAATTAATTGCTTAATATAACGTGATCTTTCGGGAAAACTACACTTCGCAAATAATGTGATTGGAAATGTTACGTATGTCGGTAATAAAAGCTTACGATGTCGCAGATGGCAACAGAGTTTATTTCTTTTATTCATCCAAAAAAATCTTTCCAGATTATAAAACAGAGACCAAACACAAACCAAAACAGCACAGTAAAAATACTGTATTATGTCAGTAGAGACATAAATGTAAGCTTTATCCACCAAACAGCTTGCACTATTTTCATTAGCTTCACTATCTTGTTTCTAGTCCCTGTATCTCAAACATCCAAAATATTCTGCTACGGAATAGAAGCAATAATCTAATAAGAATAGACAGGCCTACTTGTTTACAATGTCCTCACTTGACTCAATATTTTTATGTTTATAAAATGTAGCTTGACTCATTAGACCTAAAGAAGTGAAGAACATAAAAATCATACTGATAACAAAAACGTTATGAAGACAGTCGTATTTTCCATACATGACACATGAGGTATTTCATTAATATAGTATTTGCGTCTGTATGTAAAGTTAGAAGTAGGTATATTGCAACCTATGAATTATTGTTATAATTACCAAATACTTCAATGGAACGACTAATTCACTTAAAAATTACGTACTATTTATTGATCTACTTTCAGTTTATCTGTAGTGACTTAAATGTTGTGTGGGTGCAGGAGTGCCTTAAAAAGTAGGAGCTCTTATTTTGTATACTTGCTGTAGTGTCCGTTCTTGTTACGAAATAAATATTTAGCGTTTTCAGTAATACTTTTTCTTAAAAGCAATTCGCGACGCACAAAGCAGCAGCACCACCCGGGCTCCAAACCGCAAATGCAGGTAGTCAGGTACTGTTTCCGGTCTTCCGTTGTGAGGGAACTGTAGGGGGTGGGGTGAGGTCCCGTTCGTGAGCGAGGTATGGGGGTGGGGTGAGGACCCGTCGTGGGCGAGCTGGAGTGCGGGGTGAGTGTCGCAGGGAGGTAGAGTGGGGGGGATCCTCGCTGGGATCTTCGCAGGCTTTAACGTTTGCTGTGAACAGCTGTAAACAACAGCGGCGGTATTTACGCGACTCCTTCCGTGGCATTTGATAAACAGAAATACGTGGTACCAAAAAACTTACCTTGTTGTCTGTTCAACATCGCATCATGAAAACAATAAAACAGTACTTGAGGAAGACTCCTTTTACTTTAGAGTAGCCTATTTGTTGTTTAACTTGGACGTATTTATTCATGTTTTTATCGTTGTGTGATCATTTAGCAAAACATACATGTAATAGGGCGTCTTTCAAAGGACAGGTAGACGGCAGCATGTAGTCATTGATCTACTGGCATTTACGAAGGCGTGTTACTATCAAGTTTTTATGGTAAAGCTTTAATACCTGTGTTCGTGCACTATTCACTAAATTAACAGGTGAAATATGAATCCCTTTGATATATTCTAGATTAACTGATTCTTTCTCTAAGTGTTCTGTTGAAAAGGACAACTTTCCCCTTAATTCCATGATTAAAGAATGTTTGTGGTTTTAATTCTCGACTGCTACGATAACATTACTGGAGACGTTAAATGACAATACAAAATGATTACATAACTTCAGTCACTTCCATTAACATGTGACGTCATAAATTCTATTACCAGTTACCAACAGTTGCCAATTCTTATGTCTACTTATAACTAACATGCACAATTTAATTAAATGTATAGTAACTACGGTGTTTTCCGTCAATTAATTCTCTTGTTGCATGCAGGACTTTTCCAACTGTTTACATACCATTCCAGACCTACTTTCAGGAACGCAAATCATAGGGGTTTGACCTTAGAGCATATCTACGTTGCTGTCTAGGCGGTTGTATTACCTTCTTTCTTGCTTTTTTGGGTGGAACTACAGGCGTAATAGGCCCGGTTTCACTGTTAGGTGGGGGTGGCTCGGGTCCTTTATACAGTTTCAATCTGTCAAAATGAACGATCACTGTGCGTTCCGCTAACTGAATTTCCGCATTTACTGGTGAAGTAAGCCGGATTATACGGTACGGTCCTTCATAAGTAAGTGTAAACCTTTTGGTTCTTCCCTTTTTTACTACTGGATTGCTCAACATAACTAGGTCTCCTACTTTGTACTCAGGCATTTTTGCTTTTTGATTACTTCTCTTTAACTGTTGGGCGGTGGCTCGGGCATTGTTCCCTCTTACTTTTTTCCAAATGGATTTTAGACGTCGAGCTAGACCTTTCACATCTTTGGATTTAATTCCAGGGGGCAGTTTGTCAATTTCAAAAGGCGAATTCATAGGGCGGCCATATACTGCTTCATAAGGTGAGTACCCTGTAGCTTCATGGACACGGCTGTTATATGCTGACGTAACGTATTGAACATACTTATCCCAGTCAGAGTGATGTTTATTAACATAGTAAGACAGCATGCGCATAACGGTGCGGTGGACTCGTTCCAGGCGACCGTTTGCTTTTGGGTGGAACGGTGTCGTTCGCCACTTTTTAATTCGCAATAACCGACAAACTTCGGTAAATACCGCAGACATGAAATTCGTACCCTGGTCTGTGAGTACAGCTTCAGGGCTTCCGTATGGTAACACCAAATGGGTGACAAAAGCACGCGCTACTGTTTTAGCGGACATATCTCGTATAGGAATGAGAATCAAGAACCTAGAGAAATGATCTATAAGGGACAGAATATACCGATTATTTTGGGGGCTCACAGGGAAAGGACCGACAATATCTGCTGCTACTACTGCCCAGGGATAAGTGGCTTCTGGTACCTGCTGTAGAGGCACTTTCGTTCGAGGTGGTAATGACCTCTTAACACAAGGTAGACAATTTTGTATATACTTTTGCACGTCTTTCCGTCTTCCTGCCCAGAAATAACGGGCGGCTATTCGGCAGTTTGTGGCGCGAAGGCCGTTATGACATGCCTGCAGGCTATCGTGACACTATGCGATAATCTTGGAACGTAATTCTTTCGGGATTACTGCCTGTTTACCCAAGTGGGTCTTTCGATATAAAATTCCATCTTCGACGGAAAATTCAGGCAAAGCCACATATTTCTGACATTCGACGTCTCTTTGCTGTGCCTCCCTTAATTCTTCAATAGAAACGTCATTAGCTACGATCACTCTGACCTTTCGGCTTAATGCGTCGGCGTTCTGATGTAACTTGCCCGGTTTGTGTTTCACCTCATACTCAAATTCGCTCAATTTCAAAGCCCAACGAGTTAGCCTACTACTAGGGTCTTTTAAGCTCAACATCCACTGTAACGCGGCGTGATCAGTGATGACAGTGAATTTTCTCCCATACAAATAACATCGGAAATAAGTTACACCAAACATGAGTGCTAGAAGCTCCTTCTCAGTAGTGCTGTAATTTGACTCTGCTTCATTAAGCTGTCGAGACGCATAACCAATTGGTCGTTCTTCGCCATCTATTTCTTGTGACAGGATGGCTCCTACAGCATAATCTGAGGCGTCCACTGACAGTATGAATGGTTTTTCAAAATCCGGGTACGCTAGTACAGGGGCTCTAGTTAAAACATTTGAATTTGTTGCATAGCTTTATCACATTCTTTTGTCCAAATAAAACTAACTCCTTTTTTCAATAAATTAGTCAGGGACTTAGCAAGGGTGGCATAATTATTCACAAAACTTCTGTAGTAGTTTGCAAGGCCTAAAAATGACTGTAGCTCTTTGACATTTGTCGGTGTTGGAAATTCCTTTACTGCGGTGGTCAAACGGGGGTCCGGTTTGACACCTTCTCCACTTATAATATGACCTAAATATTGTACTTGTGACTGAGCGAAAGCACACTTTTCTAATTTTACACTCAAATGAGCTCCTTTTAACCTTTGCAACACATCCCTCAGTCTTTCTGCATGTTCTTTTATCGTTTTAGAAAAAATAATAATGTCATCTAAATACACCAAGCAGGTTGTAGGTTTCAACCCACGCAGCAGCAAGTCTGCAAATCTTTGAAACGTGGCAGGGGCGTTTCTCAATCCAAATGGCATCCTTACAAATTCATACAATCCTGTAGGTACAACAAAAGCAGTTTTATGGCGGTCCTGGGGTGCAACAGGGATCTGATGGTACCCAGAACGCAAATCAAGGGTGGTAAAATACTTACAGTTGCCCAGTCGGTCCAATGTTTCATCAATGCGCGGTAACGGATATGTGTCTGGTGTCGTTACCCGATTTACTGTCCGCATATCGACACATAGGCGATAGGCTTTCTCCCCATTTACTGATTTCTTTGGCACAACGACCACGGGGGACGCCCACGCACTCGAGGAGGGTTGTATGATTCCTGCAGCTAATTGCTGCTGAATCGTATCTTCAACTACAGACTGCAAATGATATGGTAATCGGTAAGGTTTTTGTGCATTTGGCCGAGCTTCTCCGGTCGGAATTTCGTGCTGAACCAAATCCGTAGCCGGTAGAAACTGCCTCTCTTCAAACAACCACGAAAATTCCTCTAATACCGGCTGCAACATCCTTTTCTCCTCACTGTTTAAATGACCTAACTTCTCTGCTAACTGACTCCTTAACGTCGACGCGACATATCGCACTTTTCTAACTGAACATTTCTTTCCTTTCCTTCCTTTCTTATCTTTATTTCGCTGCTTCTCAGCTCCTCTTATTTCCTCAAAAATTTCCTGACCACTGGCAACAATAGTACCCTTCGGTATCACAACATCTTCTACACCAAAATTATCTATACTTACTGGTATCGCAAAACCCTTCTGTCTCCTCTCCGGTCGGCAGATACTTCTCTTTACATGTACTGACTGACGATCTAAAACATCATTCTGGGTGAGCGGGTCAACCAGAATGTCTGTCTTAGGCTGTTTTTGATTTTTGACATCTATCCAGAGAATCTTTCCACTTCCGCCTTTTATCCTCACAGGGTCAGTGGTTTTTATCGCCCACATCTGCGGTTTTATGGGAGACTGTGAACGGCGCCTTTCACAGCTCCCTCGCGTCTGACGGGGGGTGCGCACTGCCAAATCGGTGAATTGCTTCGCCGAACTGCACAGTTCGCGTTCGATAATCCACTATCCCCTGATAACGGTGCAGGAAGTCATTCCCTAGTATGATGTCAAATTCACCCTTCTTTAGCCTCACTACCTCCATCCTCTGACTGTATTTACCACCGTCTATTTGCAGATTCACTACACACGAAGCTGCAGGGACAATTACTTCTTCTCCAAGGCCACTGATATTGTACCGGGATGGCTGTAACACCGTTCGATCATTTTTCTCCACAAACAATACACTAACTTGAGCACCAGTATCAACTAAAATTCTAACTGATTTGTTCCCGAGTACGCCAAATAGACTAACGTGTTCCACCTCTTTACATTTTTCGGTCCTAACCGGGTGTATTATTTTTGTCGGGGGCGCGGGTGGGTGGCGGAACCTGCCCCCCAAGCGTTTCCCTGATTCGACCCCACGTTGCGGCGGTGGCCGGGCATCTGATTTGAAAATGATGACTTTGTGGAGCAAACATTATTAGCATGACCTACTGTCTGGCAAATAGTGCAATACGGCGCGCGACAGCGCATTGCCGTATGGTTGGGCTTCCCACAACGCTGACAAAATACTTCTTTTGCTGGGACCGGTACTGGGTCCGATGGGCGCGGGGCGGCAGCGCAAAAACGCAACACCTCTTCGCGAAGCATTGCCAAACGAACAGCTTCAAACAGAGAAGTGGGGGAGGCTGCTTTGACTTCTCCTCCGATGCGGGGGTCAATACCGCGAACAAATGCATCAATTGCACGCGCTTCGGCTTCTGAGCGCTAAATTCTGTTTTCACTGGCATTTTCACCTAGCTTGTAGGTACGACAAGACACTGCTCGTATGCGATCTGCAAAGGCATCTAAATCCTCATTAGGCTTCTGCCTAAGGGTTGATAATTGATCTCTGTAATATGCGGTACCTCTGGTATCGGAATAACGCGTAGTCAATCCGCGGGCCAATACTTCAAATTCGTGCTGTCACGCAATTCGTCCACCGTTTCTATGAACATTTGGGCTTCCCCTGTCAACTTCAGTCTGGCTACATTGACCAGTAGATCATCCGGCCAGGCACACGTGCGACCCACATCACGAATATTTTCTAAGAACATAACCACATTTTCGTGGGACTTCCCAGAAAACGTGGGGATGAAATCAGCAGCAGGAAAATTGCTTACAGTCGCCATGTTAGCAGAAATTGTTGCGTTTGTATTAGAGACAGAATTAGTGTTAGTTGCCTCTGTTTGAGCATTAGTTACAGGGGTGGAGCTAGCCACAGGTATGGAAGTTCGCGCACTAGCTTCCAGCGTCTGTTTCAAGACGCGGTTTTGCTCAAGTAGCTCCTGATTTTGTGCGAATAACTGGCGCATTTGCGCATTTATGGCCTCGAGCGGGTCTTGCGAGGCGGGTGCCTCTACGGGGGTATCCCGTTCCGTCGCTTGTGTTTCCATCGGCATGTTTACAATTTTATGGGACGCTAGTGACCAGAAAAAAGTAATGATCGTTACAAAAAAAGGACGGCTACAAAGATTCTCAATCCAGCGGCGGAAGATCGTCGAAGCTATAGTTGTAAGCATCGCGGCGACTTACATGGCGATGGAGGCGGTGCGACGCATTGGTGGCGGCGACGGCGTGGTGCAGTGGCTGCGGCGGCGTCGGCGTCCGGACCCTCTGGCGGCGGCAGATGTGTTGGCGGCGGACGGCGCTGGCTCGGCCGGTCGGCGATGGCGGCAGGTCACTGGCGCGTCGGCGACAGCGGCGGGGGGCGGTGGGTGGCGCGGCGGCGGCGGCGGCTGACGGCGGCCCGGCCGGTCGCGCAGAGCAGCGCAGGCCCCTCGGACTCTGTCAGGCAGCGGGCAGCGCGGCGGCGTCCGGCTCACGTGACTGACTAGCTTGGGCTGCCTCGCTGCAGCGCGCGCCCTTTGCGTGTTTAGTGGAGCAGCCACGGCCCACGTGGAGCAAACGTGGCGGCCGGTTGGCGCATTCCATGCGCGAAGTGTACGGCGTCTTGCCGGGAAAAATTTAGTGTAGCGACAAAGTCACTACGGGAACGCAATCCCACTTCTGACACCAATTGTACAGGATGGCGGGTATGGGCAGGCGGTGGGCGTTGTGGAATAATAGGCTAATTTTTAGAGAAAGGCCATTTATTGGCTAAAACATGTCGAAAGGGGATACATAGGCCTAGGGAGGTGAGGGTGAGCCAGAGCTTATAATTTAGCGAACATTGTTCGCGAAGCTACCGAAAGTTGTTGTCTGCCAAAACTAAGTCCACAGTGCCGCAGCACCGGGAGAAGCGGGAGATGTTCAATGCTACAGGGCGCGCATCCCACTCGCGGGTGAGCAAGAATACAAGAGAGCGAGCCCGGCGACGGCCGGCCGCGTATATTCGACGCACCACGCCTCTTCCTCCGCCCTGATTGGTCAGGACCGAGAAAACCTTGCGGGCGGCATGGAACTTTCCAGAGCGTTGCGTGCTAAGCGACGCCTGGGACGGCGTTACCTCGTAAGCACATGAGAGAGGCGCGTGATCAAGGTGCCCTTCCTCGGTGCTGACTTCCTGTTACTAGACCGTGGGACGAAAGAATTTACAGGCAGCTAACACTGCCGGCCGTGGCTTGGCCGCGATGGAAAAATGAAGTTATCGGTTGGAGCCTCATATAATAAAGTAAAATCCCCTATAGTCTGGCTCATCCTTTACATATCGTCAGATTTTTGGTAATTATTTTAGCACTTTATTCAAGGATCCCCGCAGCAGAAAAGCTGTACCAGGTAAGAGAAGTTGATTCTGGTGGACACTGATTCGTATCTAGTAGTTGGTTATTGAAGAGAATGTACTCCGAGGATATGTATTTATGTGCCTCCTGTGGAGAGTTGGGACCTGACAACGTTCATTTTCTAGTTTTTCGAATGGTCGTCGCTTCTCTGTTATACTATCGGAAAGATATCCTCAGTTCACTTGAAGTTTTTAATATTTTTTCTAATAAAATACAAAGCTGTAAGAAACTGAAAAGAAGCGGTTAAGGCAACCGCGCATGAGAAACTGTAAATCCGGCCTCAAGTCCTGGTCCGGCAGAAACTTTCAACTTTATTTCTCTTTCTTTCCCCTTTCTCAATATCATGTTTATATGTTATCACTTCTGTTGCAGTGAATCCAAATGTGAGCTCACGACAGCTTACGCAGGATACTGACAATCGTGAAACAAGTGTACGTGGCATTCTAAGTTCCATGCTTATCCCGAACACTTACAGCAAGATTTGCTTAGTAATGGTTTCTTGAATAGTGTACAGTTCTGGCAGTGGACGCAGCAGGAAATCTTCACCAACCTGAACTTTTCCTTCGATGATCTGTTTACTGATGAATGTTTCTTCTATGACTTACACAGCTGGAACGGCAGGTCAGGAGAGAGTTAATGTCCAGCTTGCGATGTTTGCTACCACAATTATTGGCCTTTATTTCATCAATCATAATCAAAACAACAGAGTATATTCCAACTTTCTCACATGAATTCTTCCTGATCTTTTGGGTAGATTTCCTCTAATAACCTGAATGTTTATTTGGTAAAAAGGCAATGAATATGCAGTACAAAGTACATTGAGTGCATGCCATCTTCCGTCTGAACCGAAGGTATCCAGTCAGATTGATTGGTCCTGGAGGAACGGTGGATTACCCGTTCTGTTTCCTTATTTCTCTTTGGCGATGTTTCACGTACGTTGTATATTGCGTCGGTCTAAGTAGACCAGTGTGTCACTGACGGTAGTCAGCGCTTTGAACACCTTTGAATGTTGTTCCTGATCTGTGGCAGTGTCATACTATTTTCCTGTCTGTGCTCATTTCCAAACATAATATTAAGTAGCCTCTCAACTTAAGGGACAGCGTAGCTACTAGTAGGGAGATCGTGGCAGGACACAAATTTTTTTATCAAGTTGATGTGCAAATTACGAGTGATAAAAATGGTCAATTAGGGGAGAGCGGTGCTAGAAGTTACCCGGGTAAGTTGTTCCGACTGCAATAGTTCCGTGAGGGAAAGAGATACGAATATGAAGTAAACACGTCGTGAAATGAAACGCCACAGCGCAACGACGGCAGCCGCTTTAAATAGGCTAGTGGTCCCCGGAAAATCGGAACGACAGCACGTGCGTCGCTGGTTCACGTAAGTAAATATTTTCGTATTTTATATTTTTGATCTATTCCGCAAATTTTAACGAGTAGCCTTTAGTGTTTCTGTGTTTTATTGTAAGAATTTATCTACTGTTTTTGTACACACTGTGTAAACTACCTACGTTTCGTAACGTAACCAATATCTAACCTTCATTTCAACATATGTGATAGGGGCTAGATGTTCCCTTTTTCGGGGGCAGGTTGTGACCTCAGAACAACTTGCTCCAATTCACCAATTCATTCGTACCACAAATGGAATATAAATATCGTTATTTTTTTCTTTTGTAGTTTGAGGACGTATACCCAAAAGAACACCAGGCTCTGTGTCACAGCAGTTGACCCAAAAAACAGCAGATGCAGTTCTCAACGATGGCAGGAAAATAAATACTGTTGCCAAAGAAATAGATATTTGTCATATGACTTTATACATATTTGTCAAAAAACTAAGTCCTGTGGCAAGAAATATCGCCATTGGTTACAAAAAAATAAGAATGGTCTTTACTGAAGAACAGGAAGACAAGTTAGCAGAATAGCAATGTGCTTCAATTTTCTTTGGTCTTCTGCCAGAAGAAGTCAAAAAGTTTGCGTAATACTGTGCATTGAAATTCAATGCTCGAAATATCCCACCACCGTGGCATGAAAATGAAAAAGCTGGTCCAGACCTGTCAATAAGAACACCAAAGTCAACTAGTGGCTGCAGGGTGACAACACTTAACAAACACAATGTTACCACCTTCAAGAACATACAATTTAGATGAAACAGGAGGTACCACAGTGCTAAAGCCGAGGAAAACTATTGAAACGTCCCCTTTGAACAATTATACATGACTGTGCTTAAACTGACACACAATATTTTGTTAGCGCAACGCAATCTGACTTTCAAAATTCCCTACAAATGAATGGCACTGACTAACATTAAACTATACCTTTCACAAATCACTTACCTCACAAAAATCTTCGCTGCTCAAGCTACTGCAATACAGCGAGCGCCACTACTGCCAGCTGAATAAAAGATTCAAACTATGGAAGGCACTAACTACTGATAGGGATAGTTAGCAAATGAAAGATATTAATAGAGAACAAACAATGTATTTACCTTGATATCATCATATATAAATATAGCAGTTCATGACAAATTTCAAAACTCCGCCATCTCTCTCCTCACATCCACCACTGCTGGCGGCTCACCTCCAACTGCGCAACGCTACGCGCTGTTCACAGCCAGCTGCCTAACACTACAATGGCGAGTATTACAACAATGCAAAGCAGCCACAGACTGCACACAGCACAGCCAGTGATTTTCATACAGAGGTGGCGTTACCAATAAAGAAACCTAAACAGCCTACTTACATAGCCCCCATGCTCCCCACAAAAAATTTTACAAATTGGTTTGGGCAGTGTCCAATACAGATTTGAAAAAATTTTTCATAATTACAATAACAAAGAAATCAAATGCACACACTTATTGATACAATGTTGGTCAAAAGCTCAAATTTTCTCACAGTCCATAAAGACAGTCCTGATCGTTCATTACGGTAAAATAGTAGTGTTTTTCTCAAAGTCTGAGCAGTAGAAGAAAATGCACACGGAAGTAGTGGATTTCCATGCAGTCTTGAAGAAGTAGTGTTGTCCTTCCAAAGGAAAGACAGTGCTGACTCTCGACATGCAGACGGGTAATGGGCCACAACAGAGCAAACCCACAGTGGAGTCAGTCGAAGTTTTGAAGAATATTGGTAGGTAGGTCATCACAGAGCAGACCCACTGTAGTCCTGGTAGATAGTATGGGATTGGTGGGCCACCAGAGGTGCAGACCCACTGCAGTCCTTGTAGAAGTAATGGTATTGATGGATCATCAAAGATGTAGACCCACTGTAGTCCTTGTAGAGATAGCCAGCAGCCTAACACTACAATGGCGAGTATTACAACAATGCAAAGCAGCCACAGACTGCACACAGCACAGCCAGTGATTTTCATACAGAGGTGGCGTTCCCAATAAAAAAACCTAAACAGCCTACTTACACTATTGCCAACAAGGGAATGAAGCACGTTGGTGCCATAGTATCTGCTGAACGAGGGACAGTGGTTACAGTGGAACTGGCAGTAAATGCAGTAGGTCATGCAGTTCCTCCCATGCTTGTTTTCCCAAGGCTTAAATACAAGGATCTGTCTAGGAAAGGCGAACCACCGGCATCTGTCAGCGCAGGAAACAGTTCAGAATGGATAACAGCTACGGAGTTCGTGAAATATATGGCTCATTTTATCAAACATACTAAACCATCACCTACAGATCCCATTTTGTTGTTGCTCGATAATCACGAGTGTCATACTGATATCAGTGTGGCGGAAAAATTGAAATCTAACTCCATTATAATGCTGTCATTCCCGCCTCATTGTACACACCGCATACAGCCATTCAATGTTGGAGTAAATACACCTTTCAAAAGCTGTTATTCAAAGGATCAGGACAATTGGCTACGCAGTAATCCTGGCAGGACAATGTCGATATATGAGATCTCATAAATGGTTACATACGCGCTACCTCGTGCAGTGACTCCCATATACGTAATGAGCACTTCCAGAAAAGCTGGCATTAGGCCTTATGACCACAACGATTTTACAGAAAACGACTATGCACCATCGTATGTTACAGATCGCCCTTTAGCTTTAGTAAACGCATCAGATATGTATTTAGGCATTTCACATGACATCATCACCAAGTCGGAAGCAATATCAGAGAATGTTACTAGCATAGACGCTAATGCATCTGAAATTGTAAACATTAGTACCGATACAAGAGAAATTGTTGATGCGCCAGGCCCATCACGAGTTGTTGATCTGCCTCCATCTTCTGGTGTCATAGAAGAACAACTCGGATATCAAGTCCCTTTCTCTCCAGAAGCAATACGTACTTTTCCGAAGGCACCGACAAGGGTAGGAACAAACAAGAAACGTCTTAAAAAATCTGCTGTTTTAACCGATACTCCAGTAAAACAAAGCTTAACAGAAGAGCAAATCAAAAAAAGGAAAATGAACATCAACAATGAAAATGTAACGGTTCTAGGCGCTCAGTCCGGAACTGCGCGACTGCTACGGTCGCAGGTTCGAATCCTGCCTCGGGCATGGATGTGTGTGATGTCCTTAGGTTAGTTAGGTTTAACTAGTTCTAAGTTCTAGGGGACTGATGACCACAGATGTTAAGTCCCATCGTGCTCAGAGCCATTTGAATGAAAATGTAAGAAAAAATAAAGGAAAGATAATGGCAAAACAACACAGGCAATTGGAAATTGCAAAGGGGAGGATAAGTCTGTTAAGTGACAGATTTTACAAACGACTAGCGTAAGGTCTTAGAGGGAAGAGGACAGTTTAGAGTATTATTGACAAGTGTGCTGTGACAGTTACTCTTATTCACGTTCTGGCTAAGAATGGGTTCAGTGTCAAGAATGTAGGCAGAATCAAGCCTTATTAACCTTCCTATGCCCGAACTGTGATTGTGATATATCTCCTGATGACTGATTAATTGTAAGTATATACATTTTCTGCCTATGATGGGAATTAGACAGATATTTTCGGCTTAAGAAAAGACCAATATGACTGAAGACTCAATTATCAAAGGTGAGTAGTTACAAGTTATTTGATAAGTTGTTAATTACTAAAGGGTTAATAATTGTTTAAGTACAAATCATAGTTACTTGTTATATAACATACAAATGTTTACCTGATGATTTGTAGGACATTGTTGATAATTCCTTAATTCAACAGATATGGTTTAATCATTTATTGTTTTTTATTTCACAAATAATTGCTTCAACAAATATGATAACAACTTACCCCAGCTTGTTAACAATTTGCCCTAAACGGCGTAAGTTGTTATTTTACGACTTTAGACATTAAAACGTTATTACTAAAGAAAATCTTACAACAAATGACCCAAAGTACTGCCTTAATATCAAAGTTGCATGTATAAGGTAATTTTGATTGCACTGGATGAATACTAAAATCATGTATTCTTAATGAATTTTGAGGTTAACTAAAAATCAGGACTTACAGCCCCGGTCTCTCCTAATTAACCCCCCCCCCCCTGTCATACAACGCCCACCCCCAATCCCAGATGTCATGTGTTTTTCTCAGCCGGTATGTGGTTCCTTGCAACCTCCCACTTCCTCCCGCACCCCCACCCCTCCACCACCTACACTTTGGGAGGGAATCTCGAATTTTGCCGCCAGTTTTTTTGTTCTAGGGCTGTACTGACTCCCCTCCCACACACACTCCGGGAATTGGTGGGAAATCAAAAATGGCGGTGCCCTTGCTGGGACAAACCCTTGTCCTTCTGGATGGAAAGCCCAAGTGCATCCACTTCCTCTCCCCAACACTCAGAAACTGTCCAGATAAAGGAGGGCAAGGTTAGGTTAGAGTACAATATTTATTTTCATTGGAACACTGAAGTAAAGATCGGTCCTGAGCACATAATTAATCATGGAGATCGACCCTAATTACACAATTATGTGCATAGCGCTACGCAGGGACTGCCTAAAATTGCAATACAGCTCAAAAATTGACGATGCCATAAAACTGGTGATATCCTGTTGGGAAAAAATTTCACAATACCACTCGCAACTAGTGGCAGATGCACTCAGACTCCACACTTGGCCAGAAAGCTGGCGGGAAAAAGGCAGAGGTGTAAGATACTCTATTTTTTTTGTCGGAAATATATTCAAGTGACAAGATGCTGGTGTTGGACAGGGGTAGTTTAATACCGTATCACCTGTAAGCATACGGCTGAGGACTGTATCTGTCGATGTTTGACATTAGTGTTCGCTACAGATACCTGCTCGACAATCACCCAGCAGCCCAGGTAGTTGTAGCCAATACAAGCTACGACAACTGCTGAAGAATGTATCAATGTTCTAATTACACATCCAAATTGTCGTGAAGAGAAAAAACAAGCACTCATATTGAATGGGTCATAATGCAACACATGTCGTGAGGAAAATCGTCACCCCAAAAGATTGAAGAGGTTGCAGTAGTTGAAAATATGTTCTCCTTGACGTATGGTCCCTCCCCCTCCCTCAGTCCCCACCCACAATGGTCATCTGCTACCACTATATGCTGCACCCTGCTTTGCAACCCTTCCGCCATCCCCCCACAGTCCCTTATGGCCCGCCTTGATGCGACGGTCCTTTGCCAACACAAAAGTGACACTTAGCGGCAGCGCCCCACACCACACGCTGGGCCCTCGTTGGGACTCAGCTGCCTAGTGCGACCACCCACACACCCATGCTGGACAGTCTCCCACACAGCCCCACGCAACTCACTGCCATTCTGGGAGGAAAACGCGGCACTTTAATAAATGTATTTAACGTCAATGGATCTCTTAAAATCGAGCCCACATTTAAAAGGAGAACACAATCACGATGATAATAAATTTACCCCTTCCATGAAAATAGTCTTAGTTCGTCCGTTTTTAGTTTTATGAATAAAATAGGTAAAGTTTTCACTTTCGCCTGCAGGATACAATTTTCAGCTCATTATTTTGTGACGTCCATGAAGTGGACTGCTGCCAATTACAAATGATGAGACTGCAGAGGCCTATACATATCCACCATGTGTGAAACTGTGAAAAAACTTTCATTATTTTGCTGTGGTAACTACTGATCACCGCAGAATGTTCTCATTAATTCGAATCCACCATTGGAGTAAGGAAAAAGCAAAAATTTCATCTCCAAAAAAAATCTATATTAAGCAATTTCTTTCTGCTTAACAGACTAATTACATCACTTCAAAGTGTTTCTTGCAAGAAAATCAGTGTCTCTAAATAAACTGTAATGCACATATGTATTAAAAACATTTTAGACACATGAAATAACATTAGAGAATACACTCATTCATGACATTAGCCCGCATACCAGAGAAAAGACAATCCTTTTACGTTTGACAAAAACAACCTATCATTAAAGACGATGTTGCTGTTTTGTACATTATGGCAATTCCCATTTTCCCAGTGCAAAGCTATATCACACTTTCGTTCATGAAACAAATCGGGAGATCCCGTCTGGGAACAGAAACCTATATGTGACTTTACTGTTTCCCTCTCTCTTCTGTTACATTGAAATCATATATTGTCTGTGTGCTTAATATTTTTGCTCCATAACTCCTCTCTACCAATATGTCTGTAGAGTTTACATCATACAGCAGATTCTTGTGTACTAGTTTTTTAAGCAGTTTCATAGTCACAGCATGTTTCATGCAGTCTACTCACATCTTCGAAAACAATATCTTCTGTAAGTTCCACAACGAGCCACAATTCAAGTAGTGTCTATAATTAGAGGCTGTGGAGTATGAAATAACATAGAACTTGCGGTAACATCTATTTTTTGAACACGCAATCATGACGATAATAGTAAAAACAGTCATGATCCCACAAGAACAGATACAGCCCATTTTTGTTAGCTTTATAAGCAAAATCTGTGTAGTTTTGTGAGAACTACACTACTGGCCATTAAAATTGGTACACCACGAAGATGACGTGCTACAGACGCGAAATTTAACTGACAGGACGAACATGCTGTGATATGCAAATGATTAGCTTTTGAGAGCATTCACACAAGGTTGACACCGGTGGCGACACCTACAACGTGCTGACATGAGGAAAGTTTCCAACCGATTTCTCGTACTCAAACAGCAGTTGACCGGCGTTGCCTGCTGAAACGTTGTTGTGATGCCTTGTGTGAGGAGCACAAATGCATACCATCACCTTTGCGATTTTGATAAAGGTCGGATTGTAGCCTATCGCGATTGCGGTTTCTCGTATCGCGACATTGCTGCTCGCGTTGGTCGAGATCCAATGACTGTTAGCAGAATATGGAATCGGTGGGTTCAGGAGGGTAATAGGGATCGCCGTGCTGGATCCCAACGGCCTCGTATCACTAGCAGTCGACATGACAGGCATCTTATCCGCATGGCTGCAACGGATCGTGCAGCCACGTCTCGATCCCTGCGTCAACAGATGGGGACGTTTGCAATACAACAACCATCTGCACGAACAGTTCGACGACGTTTGCAGCAGCATGGACTCTCAGCTCGGAGACCATGGCTGCGGTTACCCTTGACGCTGCATCACAGACAGGAGCGCCTGCGATGGTGTACTCAACGACGAACCTGGGTACACGAATGGCAAAACGTCATTTTGTCGGATGAATCCAGGTTCGATTTACGGCATCATGATGGTCGCATCCGTGTTTGGCGACATCGCGGTGAACGCTCATTGGAAGCGTGTATTCGTCATCTCCATACTGGCGTATCACCTGGCGTGATGGTTTGGTGTGCCATTGGTTACACGTCTGGGGCACCTCTTCTTTGCACTGACGGCTTTTTGAACAGTGGACGTTACATTTCAGATGTGTTACGACCCGTGGCTCTACCCTTCATTCGATCCCAGCGAAACCCTACATTTCAGCAAGATAATGCACGACCGCATGTTGCAGGTCCTGTACGGGCCTTTCTGGATACAGAAAATGTTCGACTGCTGCCCTAGCCAGCACATTCTCCAGATCTCTCATCAATTGAAAACGTCTCGTCAATGATGCCTGAGCAACTGGCTCGTCACAATACGCCAGTCACTCTTCTTGATGAGCTGTGGTATCGTGTTGAAGCTGCATGGGCAGCTGTACCTGCACACGCCATCCACGCTCTGTTTCACTCAATGCCCAGGCGTATCAAGGCCGTTATTACGGCCAGAGGTGGGTGTTCTAGGTACTGATTTCTCAGGAACTATGCACCCAATTTGCGTGAAAATGTAATCATATGTTAGTTCTAGTATAATACACTCCTGGAAATGGAAAAAAGAACACATTGACACCGGTGTGTCAGACCCACCATACTTGCTCCGGACACTGCGAGAGGGCTGTACAAGCAATGATCACACGCACGGCACAGCGGACACACCAGGAACCGCGGTGTTGGCCGTCGAATGGCGCTAGCTGCGCAGCATTTGTGCACCGCCGCCGTCAGTGTCAGCCAGTTTGCCGTGGCATACGGAGCTCCATCGCAGTCTTTAACACTGGTAGCATGCCGCGACAGCGTGGACGTGAACCGTATGTGCAGTTGACGGACTTTGAGCGAGGGCGTGTAGTGGGCATGCGGGAGGCCGGGTGGACGTACCGCCGAATTGCTCAACACGTGGGGCGTGAGGTCTCCACAGTACATCGATGTTGTCGCCAGTGGTCGGCGGAAGGTGCACGTGCCCGTCGACCTGGGACCGGACCGCAGCGACGCACGGATGCACGCCAACACCGTAGGATCCTACGCAGTGACGTAGGGGACCGCACCGCCACTTCCCAGCAAATTAGGGACACTGTTGCTCCTGGGGTATCGGCGAGGACCATTCGCAACCGTCTCCATGAAGCTGGGCTACGGTCCCGCACACCGTTAGGCCATCTTCCGCTCACGCCCCAACATCGTGCAGCCCGCCTCCAGTGGTGTCGCGACAGGCGTGAATGGAGGGACGAATGGAGACGTGTCGTCTTCAGCGATGAGAGTCGCTTCTGCCTTGGTGCCAATGATGGTCGTATGCGTGTTTGGCGCCGTGCAGGTGAGCGCCACAATCAGGACTGCATACGACCGAGGCACACAGGGCCAACACCCGGCATCATGGTGTGGGGAGCGATCTCCTACACTGGCCGTACACCACTGGTGATCGTCGAGGGGACACTGAATAGTGCACGGTACATCCAAACCGTCATCGAACCCATCGTTCTACCATTCCTAGACCGGCAAGGGAACTTGCTGTTCCAACAGGACAATGCACGTCCGCATGTATCCCGTTCCACCCAACGTGCTCTAGAAGGTGTAAGTCAACTACCCTGGCCAGCAAGATCTCCGGATCTGTCCCCCATTGAGCATGTTTGGGACTGGATGAAGCGTCGTCTCACGCGGTCTGCACGTCCAGCACGAACGCTGGTCCAACTGAGGCGCCAGGTGGAAATGGCATGGCAAGCCGTTCCACAGGACTACATCCAGCATCTCTAAGATCGTCTCCATGGGAGAATAGCAGCCTGCATTGCTGCGAAAGGTGGATATACACTGTACTAGTGCCGACATTGTGCATGCTCTGTTGCCTGTGTCTATGTGCCTGTGGGTCTGTCAGTGTGATCATGTGATGTATCTGACCCCAGGAATGTGTCAATAAAGTTTCCCCTTCCTGGGACAATGAATTCACGGTGTTCTTATTTCAATTTCCAGGAGTGTATATTTGTCCAATGAATACCCGTTTGTAATTTGCTTTTCTTCTTGGTGTAGCAGTTTTAATGACCAGTAGTGTATCTACATCGAAACTTCAACCAGATATACTCACCGCTGTAATAGAAATTGCTGTAAGATTTTAACATGTGTCTCTCTTCTGATACATCGAAAAACAAATACTGTCTCTGTGTTGACACCGAACATATTACGTATGCACATATCACTCGTTCAGAGCTGGTAGCCAGTGCTTGAAGTCGCTTGCACAGATCTACGCCAAGTTTTGTCGAATGTGCTGGAGGCAGACCATATCCAGCAGACTATCAATCACAAGAGAGGGTTCCTCTATTGTTCTTTCGTAAGTACTTAAACACATTTTTTTTGGCTGCAACACATCCAAGCCTTTTATGGCTACAGCTTTGTACACCGCCATACACTTTGATTTTCTACCACGAATTCGGGTCAGTGTCGGGTGGTAAACCGACAGTAACATGTTTCGATCCTTTGGCTCTCAGAGAAAGCTGAACATTGCATGGTGTAAAACAGTTGTTCCTAAACCTTTTTGTAACATGACCCACTATTTTTCTGGAAACATTTTCGCAACCTAGTATATACATACATATACTCTACCACTATACATCTGTATAGTGACTGTAATTAAAAATGATATATAATATGAAACTGAGCTAATTATTGTATAAAAATGCTTTGCTGAGTAATAATTTTAAAATAGTGAAGGAAACGTAATTAAAGGAAAGAAACAATATTTTGGCCCGTAATGATTCTTTCTGTGCCTGGACTGAAGCTTGTTAGTTATAGTCATAAATCGTTTTCCATGCATATTTTGTTTCTATATTTGTTTTTTAAAAAAACCAAGCTAGAAAAATCATGTTAACAGAAGTAAGTAGTTGCGAACCTCACTAGTTCCCTCAAAGCTATGTCGCTAGCACTCGATACTCTCCCTTTAATTTGATCCAAAATGGGATTAGGCTTAATTCTTGAAAAAAAGTCTTGAAAGACGAATGACCTAATAGCTGTATTACGGAGTCTTCTACAGATGCCAACAGTTTTAACTTCTTAAGGTTGTCCTCTTCAAACGGATTTCTTATCCAGAGCAAGTCATCAGGAACTCTTGGAAAGTAATACCTACAATCAGAAATCAACATTAAGTTATACTCTTGAATAAGCAAACAACTATCAGTAGGATTAATGTGAAACTATCAGATTTCTTGAGTTTGCTATGTGGGGATTGCCTAACTATCATTTTGAAAATGGGTGTGGTTGAACTTAATTATTGGGTGAAATACAATAACATGAAAATTATAAACTTGTTTAATAAGGACTAACTCAAATCTAAGTGATTACTAGTAAAATTATTTCAGAATAAGTACCTGACTAGAGGCCAGTGCTTCAAGATTTTCCTTCATGGCAGCTGCTGCTTCCTTGTTAACTTTGATTCCATATGTTTCTAAGAAATCATTGAGGAGTGAGAATGCATCAGAAGAGCTCTCATTCGCGTTACTGGACCATCTTTCAAGTTTTTTAATAGTTGCTTCTATTTATCTTGAACGTAGAACTCGTGGACATCCTTCCCTTGCAGTGATAAATTGAGGCTATTAAGGGCACTGAATATGTCACCCAAGTATGAGAGACATATTAGCCAGTTATCGTCATTTAACATGTCCAAGAAACTGCTCACAGATATCACATCACTTTTGTGCTGCAACAGGAAGTTTCTCAGCTCATCTCAAAGCTCTGATAATCTTGATATCACTTTCCCTTTTGACAACCAGCGTCCGTCACAGTGCAGGAGAATTATTTTGTGCTCACTGCCCATCTCATCCCACAGAATAGCAAACAATACTGAACTTTAGGTTAGATTTTTTGAAATTCACAATTTTCACTGTGTCATTAATGATTTTCTTTAGGCTTTCAGACAGATCTTTATATACAAGGACCTCCCAGTGCAGGCTACAGTGAGTCTACTGAACAGAAGGGGCAACTGCCCTAACTTTGGCAGTAAAACATGAGTAAACACCAGACACAGCACGGGATGCCTCAGTCGTCAGTGCAACACATTTTGTCAACTCTACTTCATTTTCTACCATAAAGCCATCAAGACATTTTATAATTTCTTCCTCTGTTGTTGTCATTGGCAAACATTTTCAAAACAGCATTTCTTCTTCTATACTCCCATCAAATTCAAACCTAACAAAAGCTAAAAGAATAGCCTCGCTGGCTATATCTGTACTTGCATCAAGCTGAACTGAGAAGTAGTCACTTGGCTTGAAAACTGTGATCATGGACTGTTTCACGAAGTCTGACATTTCATCGATCCTTCTCTTTACCACTGTGTTTGATAGGGATATTTCTTCAATTAGTCTTATGGGCTTTTCGCTAAATAAAGCATCTGATACTATTTTGGCCGCTGGTAAAAAAACATCCTCTCCTACGGTGTGAGCCTTTTTGACTATCAATAATGACAATCTATATGAAGTAATTGTAGCTAGCTTATTTTGTTTCCCAGAAGTCTATTTCGTCATCACTGATATTGACTTTAAAAATTCGCATTTTTTGTTTCCGAAAAAATCGATTGACTTACTTTCTGGACGTTTCTTTGATAAATGTCTTTTCAGTTTTGAGGGTTTCATAGTCTCGTTAGCAAGTAATTCAAAGCACACAACATACTGAGAAGCGGCTCTTGATCTGTTCCAGAAAATACAAACCCATATTTCAAATAATCGTCATCGTATTTAAGAAAGACAAATTTTGCCTTTTTCTGGAAGGCGTTCAGTTCACTAACTTCACTAACACAGTCACCTTTAGGTGTATTACATGATGCACTCGTAGCGGATGTGGAAGGCTCGTCGTAATTACATGAAGTCTGTCTTTTATGGCATGATCCTGCTTTAATCCACACGTCCATAGTGAAAGAAAATGAAACAAGCCGCCACAATAAATACTCATGCACACACTATACCAACAAATAAACAAAGCAGGCTCTCCCAGTCATGAGTCACATCGTCGCAAGTGAAGGGAAATCGGTATTTTCTTATCGCAATTACCAATGAGTTCTGCACCTGCGACGTTCTCATTTCGGTCAGAGCGCATTATTAAGCCACAATAGTTTCTTGCGTAGAATGATTTTGTATATAAGTGTTCTGATTATAAGACTTCAATTTCGAAGTAAGATATCATATTTTCAGTCGGTAAGACATTTTACTTAGTTACATTAAAAATTGTCTGGCGACCCACCTGAATAGGTATCGCGACCCACTAGTTAGTCGCGATCCACAGTTTGGGAGGCACTGGTGTAAACTATCCAGGTCTCACAACACACAAATTGGTAGAAATATGACACAGAGGCAATGTTTCTCACTGACAAAACCGTGGAAGTTATCACACCATATGGAAGAGTTTGTGGCATTGTACAGCGCTCCCAACAGCTATCCGAAGGTGATGATGTATACAGTTAATCTCATCTTCCACAGCAACGGGCTGAAGGGATCTTCCGGTGTTCCATTTCGAAGAGCATTGCTTCCTCATCTTGGAGTCATGCACATGATTACTGCTCTGGTATTGACCATCGCCGGAAGTTGCTGTTCACAATACGTGTGAGATTGTAGAAATAAAGAAAAATAAAGCTTGTTGAGGGCATCGCAGCACATGGAATAGGACGAGTCTGTAGCAATGAGGAAAGCTTCCAACCAACTGACTGAAGGTGATGACCTCTACATTTAATCCGTTGCTCCACATCGACAAGTAGCAGATATCCAGTGTTTCCCCAAGGCACTCGCCATCTCAACCAGGTGGTGTTAATCATTATGTGGTAATCAACAGTGTACCAGTGGACGGACTGGATGGTAAAGACACCATTGATATGAGACAATGTAATGTAATAGACACTGCAGTTGAGAGCGTGATTAAGTTTAGCAGCTTAACCAGGTGGTCCATAACACCAGCCACTGACAGCAGTTTGCTTCCCAATTTCTGTATCATCGCTAAATTACCACTCCACTACTTTGCAAGTACCACATACTAGATTGAAATGCAGATACTTGACTGTGCAGTCTGTCTATTCGGCCATATACATCAAAGTACATGAGTCGTTTCTTAATTTCAACACCAACCAAAAACACAGCAGAATGCTTCCCAGTTTCTGCATCATTGGTGAATCACCTCTGTAATACTTTGCACGTACAATATACTAGATTGCAAATGGAAATAGATGACTTGGGGTAAATCCATTCGGCCATATACATCGAAGTATACCAGTTCTTCCTTAATTTCAACGCCAGCCATGACACAGCTGAATGCTTTCCAGTTTCTGTAACATTGTAAAAGTCCCCTCCACTACTTTCCAGGCACCATATACTAGATTGCGAATGCAGATAGCTGTCTATGAAGTATGTCGATTTGGCCATATACACCAAAGTATACCAGAAAGCGTCCTATACGGATACAATTAGATTATCTACATATATCCAGCAAATCGATCATAGTGCAGAATTTACAATTACGACTGGCCATCTTTCCAAGTGTGGATGGGCGTGAAAAAGTATTCCCGCATTCGTAGGATGAAGTCAGAGATTGACAGATCAATCCCACATTGACCTTGACCAATCCTTCCTGCAACAACAATCTTACCCAAGACACAATTGAAATTCACAAGATCTCTCCAGATGTCAGCATGTCGAAGAGGGTAGCACCTCTTATCGGTATATAGTAGACATGAGAGTGTTGCGGTGACATATCAGATGGGTAAGAAGGAACATGTGGTTTATACGTGATGGAGCTCCAGATAGATGGAATTTGAAACATTTCACGTAAATCAAACTTGCTATCAATTCTGAAGCATTATTCCATTGCCTGGAGTCAGCACCAGCAATGTTCCGACATGAGGGAAAGTATCATAGAACAAAAACACACACTCTGAGGGTTACACGGTTCTGATCATAGAAATACTATATTGTTAATGCCATATGGTTTCCAAAGCATTTGCCATGCAGACTGCAACGTACTTAATACTCTAATGCAAGATACATTTGTCCAACAGTAGACATACAACTACCGCAACCATCCCCTCTGCAATCTTGTGGGATGACGTTTTTCCCCAGTGTTTGCGTTGCGTTAGTACCCGTTCATTATGAGTGAAGTTTATTTTTTCGACGACACTTTCGATTGTAATTAGAACAGTGATACATTTTCCGTAAGTTTCAGTAGCATATATTGGCTTCATTTACCTGGTCTGCTGGTTGATTGTCAAGCGGTCGTCCGTAGCAAACACTGATGTCAAACGGCGACACAGTCCTCAGCTGTATGCTTACAGCTAACACATCTATTAAACTTCTCTCTGTCTAACACCAGGATCCAGTCAGTTGAATATATTTCCCACCAAAAAGAAATATACTACCTTACACCCCAGCCTTTTCCCACCAGCTTTTAGGTGTAGGGTAGAGTTTGAGCGCGTCTGCGACTAGTTGAGAGTGGTACTGCGAAATTTTTTCCCCGTTGGTCAGATACGGATAAGGATGGGATAATGAGGTGGAGAGAGGGACTGGGAGAGCGAAAGGTGGAGACAGAGAATAGGGACGAAGAGATATGTACCATCATCTTCTCAACCACGAAATTGGTTTCATCTAAATTTGGTATACATAAGCTACCTGGGAATGAGCACTGTGGGGTTTGTACCTTCTTGCTCCCATAGGACCAAAGAAATACATGGAAAGGTTTTTCAGACCCTAATACCTAAGCTGACCAGCACAGTTGGTTTGTTGAGCAGCTGGTATTAGCGTGTATCACAGAAACTATATCTGCAGATGAGCATGTCTGTGGAGAGAGCGGGCTGAGATGTGTAAAAAGATGAGGGCGATTTACATCGACGTGAACGGCGACTCGAAACGTGCAGCGCGCAAACGACGCAAGCTAGTGGGAGTAGTATTATGCCACGGGAGACACGCTGCTGCCCTTGAATGGGACAGCTGCAAACCACCTGCATCCCTTCGTACTTTATGTATTCTACGACGACGATGCCATCTTTCAACAGTATAATTGTTCGTGTCTCGGAGCCAGACCCGTGGTACAGAAGCCATAGGGGTGATGGTTCGGCGATCAAATTGGCCTATGGGACTCATCTGGATCCCAATTGGGCGCCATCATCGCGTACGCAAATCACCGGCCACTTATTTACATGAATTACATGACCTGTATCGAATGCCACATACGTCTACAAACCTAACAACAACCTGTCGATCCCTGATGCGCAGAATCAGTGATGTATTTCGTTCCAAAGACAAACAAGTTATTAAACAGGTTGTCATAATATTTTGCTCATCAGTGTATATAGCCAACAGAGTGAGTGAGTGAACTGAGGCCTAATCACCCTTTTGACCTTGGCATGAGCTATCACACGGAAAGGCGGATGAAGTAATGCAGCGTGGTCAACGGCACAGAATGGACAAGGCAACGAGGAATCAGTACATTGAAAATATTATAGATATTCCATGTAGAATTCAACCACAGTAAGGTAGTTAACATGAATGAGGAACGAGTTGTACTGATAAAAGAAAGCAATCTGAAAATCTTAAAGGAAATCAACGAACTGAGAGCTTCTTTAAAGAAACTGATAAGAGAAAGATAAAATAAAATTTATTGGACCCTCATCAGACTCTTCACTTCCATCATTCCTGAAGGGAAAGTGCTGGAAAAGACATTAAAATGTCGCCCTATGAGGAAATGTTCAGAAAACATCAGTAACAGGATAGCATTTCACAGTTACATGGAAATGAAAGTAATAGAAATGACTGAAAACAATAGTGGCACTGACGAGGCGTTAACCTTTAAATACCGGGTAGTTATAATTAAACTTTCCCTATGTAACACGTTATAAATCGGAAACTAATTACCGTACGAGGACCTAACTTGGTAGCATTAATGTCAAATAGATGGGAAAGACAAAATAATGCAGAATCGGTTTAACGGAAACACTTCTGATGTGGTGCTACGGTCCATCATACCATTACCTACTGATACCATTATTGCTACAGAAGGGGCTCAATACGGCGCCCATCATTGTCCAGAAGAGTCTGAAAGCGCAGGATTGCATTCTGCACAGTAGAACGCAGTATGTCAGGAGGTATGCTGTGCGCTTCATATGAGCACATCTGTGAATGTAAACCCTGCCCTTCAGATAGCCCCACAACTAGAAATCACAGGGAGTGAGATCAAGTGATCGCGCCGGCCAAGCATTTGGAAACCATCGGCTGATAATTCGATTGTTTCCAAATGTGTTTCGGAGAAGCAGGTGAACTTCACGAGTGATGTGCGGTGGGGCCCCTTCTTGCATGAAAACTGTTGAGTTCAGTGCGTGTCTCTCCACGAGGGCGGGTACGACATGTTAGCAAATCATATCGCAGTAACTCTGGCCACTCACACTGCACTTCTTTGGTCATTGAGGGCCAACCTATCCATAAAGAATAGGCCAATGATGAACGTAGCCGTGCAGCTACACCATACGGTGACACGTTCATCATACAGAGGAACTTCCCGCACAGTGACTGGAAGTGAAGTTCCCCACACTCGGCAATTCTGTGTGTTCACCTCACCCATCAGAGCAAAATGAGCCTCGTCTGTCCATAGGATGGCCCAGGGCCAGCCCTTGTCAAGTTCAGTCCTTGCGAGTAAGTGGAGAGCGAACTCAACAAGTCGTTGGGCGCCCTGTGGTGCAAGCTGCTGTACGATATGGATCTTGTACGGATGCCATTTGAGAATGGTTCGAAGCACCTTCTGTACAGTGGACCACGGGATGATCAACTGTCGTGACACAGTCTGCGCTGCCTGACGATCGGGAATTACGAGCAGCGTTGTCTGTCATAACAACAGCGATTTCATCAACAACATGTGGTGCAACAGGTCTTCGGTCTCTTCCCAGAGCGACGACGAGTTCTCCAGTTGATTGGAACTTCTTCATTATGCTCCGTACAGCAGATTAAGATAGAGGAAACTTTCAGCTGCCGATATTCTCGAAGTGCAGTTGCAGCATTACTGTTGTTTTGATAATACAAAAAAAATGGCTCTGAGCACTATGGGACTCAACTGCTGAGGTCATAAGTCCCCTAGAGCTTAGAACTACTTAAACCTAACTAACCTAAGGACAGCACACACATCCATGCCCGAGGCAGGATTCAAACCTGCGACCGTAGCGGTCGCGCGGTTCCAGACTGTAGCGCCAGAACCGCTCGGTCACCAGCGGCCGGCTTTGATAATACAGCTTCATCAGTAATGCCCTGCTCCTTACGTCCAAGCTCACGTTGACACGTCAACTAGTGCACTGCGACTGGACAGTTGTGTGAGACTATGAATCACGATGACTGATCACGGCACCTGGACGGTAGTCCTGTGACGCATGGAAATCAAGCACCCCATACTCTTGACATCACTGCTACCAATAATTGAAGAACAGTCTTAATCGCATTTATTACTGTTATAATACCGCCAACCGGTTTCAACATGACGTAGGGGTCATCTTCAGGGCGTTTACACTGTGAAATTATAGATATCCGTCAGAAAGGCTTCATTATACAACAGCTAAAATTAAGTAAATTTAAAATACGTTACCCATTGGTCGACTGCTGGTGGTGTTACTTCTGTCTACATAACGGCAGGAAACTATGCGAGACTAACCCTTCTTATGGGTTTAAATAGCGTACTGAGATCACGTGAATAGACGGCAACACCCCCAGCGGCGATCAACGGCATTTAATACAGTTTATTATATGTAATTATTACTCACCTTGGTTTAACATAAATTTAAGTGACAGTAAATAACAGAAAACGGAACCATTCCATTTAAAAATAGTTACAATTATAGTGTTAATTATAAAATAATAACAAATGTTCCATAGTCAACTTGTAAAATTCTTAAAAGTATATTACATTATGTGTCATAATATAAAGTAAAACAATCTGTGACACACAAAGAGTGGTGTCGTCTCGTATTACAATGTACATTTACGTAGAAAACATTTGAATTTTGCGCTTTTAAGAGCGCAGTAGGTGAACACAAACTGTTCACCAGCCGGTATATTATAGTCATCCTCACTATCTGGATACTTTCTTTCTTTCCTGTATTTCCTGCGTAATCTACACTTAGAGGCTTCGTTGGAGTTACTGCTAGGATCACAAAACCTGTTAACGATGACAGACTGGATTGCAAGCAATTAGCTAAAATGTAACATCACAAGGAAGAGACTGAATTAACAGCTATTCGTAATGGAAAAAGTTTGTGTGTAGGAGCATACAGACAAAATACGGTTTTTGTCTAACGGGATTAACAGCAATAAAATTTCTGCTTGAGGGATCTTCGTTCACAAATGCGTACCAAGACTGGTTTAATTTGCTACGCTAAGAAATTAGGAATACCTGATATTCTTGGAGCATAGAGATATTCTTGGAGTAGAGATTAAGCCTGTCGGGTAGAAAATGATTAGTTTCTGCATTTAATGCCGTGCTACATTTGGCATCTCGGATACAAAATTAGCTTATTCAACCTACTTATCTGTAATTAAGTTGAAAATCAGCAAGAGACAAACAATAAGGAAACTATGGACCAATTTATTTTAACTTAGGGACTTATAAAGCATATAGCCAATTTTCCGGCTAGTTCAGTGACATAAACTCATAAAATGCCAAGAGTGCCAACGAATATGTTGCAAAGAAAATGAAAAAAGATTAACGTAAAAGTGAACATCAATTGAAATAAGGCTCTCAAACGATACGACATGTTGATTAATATATACGTCGATATTAAGCTGGATAATAGTATAGGGTCAATTTTTGGTCTTGAGAGAAATGTTATAGGAAAAGGAACCTCAAAAACAGCAGAACATTCAGTAAATATCCTGTTGACTGTGACATTTATTGAAGTTTATTCTAAAATGCTGTTTCTACAGTATGAATAAGAAGAATATGAGAAAATCCTCACAGACGGCAAATACTATCGTCACTAGGATTCGTAGTGGTAAAAAGAATATCATTCTGTGTGAGATCTAACTCGGAATTTTGATGAGTGAAGATGAAGACGAGCAACATACGGAATCTGAAGGAAATAATTCTCGTTTGTGACTCCATTACTTGTATGCAAAACGGCTTAGAGTGGTAGCAAATAAACATATAGTAATAAACGTCCAATTAAAAGACAACGAATGTTTTAAGTGGACAATTCTGATGGCTTTATACTGAATCGTGGGAATAAGTGTATAGGCGATGTGTCTAAATATAGTCTGTATACAAAAAAATTAAAGTTTGACAACAAACCATTCTCTGCAGAGCTGAAGAAAGTTCACGTTTTTTTAAAAACAAACGAAGACGACTTTCTAAACATATCCTTCAAATTTCAGATTATGAATGGGTGATTGTGGGGACAAGAGCGATGAGAATGAATTTGGTGTTGTACTGCTACACATCACAAAGCCCCGTCGTGAGAAACATGTCAACATTAAATTACTGTATGTGAGCGCTGTTTCTGTTATTTTAATTCCAAAGAAATATTAGATGCATTTTTAGCTGATTGCGAGTAGATTAAACCAGTCATTTAATTTATGATCCCACACAATGTGTGTCAGAAACAGTTGCTACTTGCAGTCGTAGCACTGTCTATAGTTCATATTTCGATCAGGTAAATTCGCATACACCATTCAGCATAGCCAATTACTTACATTGGGTCTATAATAAGGTATATTGCAAGTTTAAATTGTACAGAGGCAGCGACTACATGAAAAGGTACACTGAACAGCAATGAGCAGTCGCTGAAAGTGTCAATGACTTTTTATTGCAAAATAAAAAATGTAAATATATTCTGAAGAAGAATTAGTGTTTCACAGGGTAGATCTCTGCCCTATTTGTCAGGGACCATTTGAATGTAAATAAAAAATGTAATGTAATGTAATAAAAAATGTAAATATATTCTGAAGAAGAATTAGTGTTTCACAGGGTAGATCTCTGCCCTATTTGTCAGGGACCATTTGAATGAGGCAATTTTAAACACACAGACCGTAACCATTTTTATTTGCATATAAAAGCTCTGCACATGCCAGCTGCTATGTGAAGTACAGGTCTCATTCTGCAATTCCCACTGTATTTCACAATCTGAGCAATTGCGATGGGTGTTTTTTGAGGATGAAGATATGTAAACGAAAGACGACAGATGATGGCAAGTACGAGAAATAAAAGTCAGGTCGGTTTTCTTTTCTGCTTTCATATATGGAACTATATAAGTAATTTACCATAAAAATTGCAGTACTGCACCAATAGCAAAGCCACAAAATAAATTTCTAATTTATCGCTTTGCTAAATTTCTTGAAGTGCTCACCTGAAAAGCGTACATCATTCCTGAAATCAGATAAACTCAGGACAATGAGCACACATTTTCCTGATGATCGGGAATTTAATTCAGTTAATCAGAAGGAAACTTTTCCTTATGTGTACGTGAGCAACGAATCATTTTTGCTGGAAGATCGCGTGCCATCAACTGAAAAGTTAGTAAGTTTAGTAACGGATGAAATGATAACAAAATGAGAGTACGAAACAGCTTTCAATGTCCAGAACATAATCAGGTTGCTACCAGCAAAAGATTCGCGCCCAGTTACGATACATAACTGACTATTCTTACGTCATATATCGTGCTGTGAACAGCCTTCAGAGGTGGGTGACGTTCCAGTATCTTCTGCTGTCAGACCGTGTATTCTTTCTCTAGAGGGTGTCCAAACCGGAAAATATGCCAGATGATTTCAGCATAGGGTACATACTGAAAGAGGCTCTCGAATACCATGAGAATATTGACAGTTTTCATTCAGATATAACATTATTCCCATAAAAATGCCTTCACAGTCTGATAAGAAGAAACATAACAAGTATTTTCGACATCATATAGTAAGAAAAACTGTGTTATTCAAAACAGAAATCTGAGAAAATTTTGTCAAAATAGACTGGTTTTAAAAAGTACCGTAGATAAAGCCATACACTGAATTAAGTCACAAAAATGCATAAGTGCAAGCAATGATTTCGATATACTTTTCGGATGAATAACGGTGTTTTTGGAAAATCCTCCCAAAATGTGCGAAAGATGCAGTACCTCAGACTAGCGATATAATCTGGGAAGACAAATAAGGAGCAGCTGCATTAATTGTCAAACCAAATCCTCGAAAGAATGTTACTGAAAAAATTTAAATAACATTGAACTGAACATGCTTAGTGTAGCCTTGATAAACCAATTGCATTAGGAATGACCATTTGGATACTTTGAAAAGCCTTCTTATTCAATTTCGTTATGGATACATAACAAATTTCCTGCCAGTAGTGTAAAAATGCGCTACACAGACATCAATAGCTTAAACTATTTTATTACAGCTCCAAAAATTTATGAAGATATGAGAAATAATGTTCGTACGGTGTTTGTTACTTCACATTTTCCTGTAAATGATGTGGTACATACGAAGTCCATTTCGACTGAAAACGGTGTGACGCGCACCACCCACAACCACACAGAAGATGCATTTAAAAATGCTAACAGGAGGCACCATCTCGAGCACTGCGATCTACAGTTCTCGCCGTATTCCTACGGATGGCTGTACGGAAGCCTTTAGAGTATGTCCTCTTTGCTTCTACTCAATCCTGCCACGTGTATCTTCTTAAGGTGTGCACACTGAGTTGTGCCCCAGATCTCAGAAGACTCGCAGTGAGACAACTACAAGCAATGTACATCGTTATTAGTATTCAAAGGCCATACAGAAATATTTCGCAGACAGTATGGAATGGAAGCAATCAGTGGTTCAAAAAATAAGCGTAAGTTTATTAAACCTAAGACAAAGAAGAAAAAAAAAGACGCACCAGTTAGGAATTATACCAATGCGACGGAAATCGTTAGATGTGATGTACATGCACTTAAAAACAAGTGATCAAACTTTCAGAAAAAATGGATGATTTATTCAAGAGAAGGAGATTCACAAACTGAGCAAGTGAATAAGGCGTTGGTACACCACTGGCCCTTATAGAAGAAGTTACTCGTCTTGGCATTGACTGATAGAGTTGTTCGAAGTTCTCCTGAAGAGTATTGTGCCAAATTCTGTCCAGTTGGTGAGCCTATGCCCATTACTTTATCAGTTGGGGGTAGATAGGGTGAAGTTGCTGGCCAAGGTAACGTTTGGCGGGCACGAAGACAGGGAGAAGAACCTCTGGCTGTGTGATGGCGAGCTTTATCATGTTGAAGTGTAACCCCACAATGGTTTGCAGTGAAGGGTAACAAAAGGGGGCGTAGAATATCGTCGGCGTGACACCGTGCCGTAAGGGTGACGATGGTGTTAACCAAGGGTTCCTGCTACGACAAAAAATGGCACCCGACACCATCACACCTGTTTGTCGGCCCGTATGGCGGGCGACAGTCACGTTAGCATTCCACCGCTCTCTGGGGCGTCTCCAGACGCGTCTTCACTGGTCATCTGGGTTCAGCTCGAGGTGGGACTCATCACTAAATACAATTCTACTCCACTCAATAAGATTCCAGGCTTAAGATGCGAATGGAATGGGGAACATACTGCCGAATTTCCCAGCCTACGAGTAAGAATGTATACACTCTAGAATGAGTCTGGATACATAATGCGTGGAACAAAGGCTATCAAACAGTCTTCTGTTAAAAGGTAAGCCACGGATGATTACAGCAATGTGTGTTGGGTTCTGAAGTTAAAACAACTGTGCAGTATGTATGAAAAGTACATGCCTTGTGTTGTTAAGACGATGAATACCGCATGTATTCGTCGTTGCCACTATTTAAGTTCCAACCCTCGCAGTTAGCTTATTTAGTGCCTACGGAAATTAAATGGGAATTATGCAGAATCTTCCTACACGGCACGGATGACTTAACTATCACGAATAGTGTCACAATTAAGAAACCTGTAAGAGGTCGACATAAGGCTCAACAGCCTGTTCACAAACTACTCTTGTTATAAAAACATGAGGGTTTGACACTCGTTAACATCTATTACATCCCTTATTTCTTTAAAAATGGTGTTTTTCCCCTGCACACAATAGAAACTCGTCACAGTCTTGCTAACATCCTATAAATGCAGCTGGATATTGGTATATTTACTGCTTAAGGATCGCCTAACCATAGAGAAGTGGTAGGACATTAGGGATCTCAGAATGTAATTCAGAAAACAAAACTTTTATTTAACCCGTATTGACTAGTTCACAATAAATAACAGACCAATGTCCTGGCAGTTGTAACAAACTAAAACAAAATGTCATCAACCTCCGAAGAACTTGCATTTGATTGGTAGAATGCAGGAAACCAGAATGAGTAACACTTCCACATATGGGCTGCTCTCAAAAGTAAGATAACTGAGAGAAATATTTAATATAGATAACTGAGTATTCCAGATGCGTAACCAAATAAGGTAAAGGTGAGCTGCCCAGAAGGTGGATTTCGCTGCTGCTTGAGAAAACTGACATTCTTTAAGTAGAGTGAGAGGACGTGTCAGCACTAGACGAGAGCTGGGAAACGAATCTTCTCCAGTCCAAGTTCCCTCTTGAACTCCCACTATTCCCAAGCTCCCCTTTGTGGGGAAACTTAATGCTGCTGCCAATCTGCAGAACTATTATGTTCCGTTTCCTAGGTAAAAAGCAAGGGAAAGTAGAAGAAATTTCCTACGCAGACTTTTCAAAACATATCATTATAATTCATGAGTATATAACTGCTCTGAACAATCTCTCTCCTTTTGTCAGCATCTTTAGTTCTGCATCTGTGTCTTGGGTGTTATTTTGGATTGGACAGTCCGAAATTGCACAGGGAAGCACCAAACTTACACACGCCAGGACAATCTGAGGAGGGGCATCCTCTTTGATGTGCCGACAGAATGTTAAGTTTTGCTCCCAGGTACCCTCAGGAGAAAGCGACCGGCGCACCCTTCTCTGGAATGCTGATTAGCGACAGGAAGTGTCTATAAAAAGCATTTCGGAAGACAGGGCTGTTTCCACGAAAACTGGCTACCAACCAGTAGGCGCTAGTTACCTGCTTTCGAGATACAGTGAAATGGCTTCTGCTATACCTATGGAACTTCTGGCAAGAAGTCAAATAACTTTGACTCCCAGCAAAAGATATCAAGGCCACAAAATTAATTACCACGTAAGCTAACAGAGCTGAAACAAAATCGCAAAGCGATACGTGACAGCCATATTACATGTATTTCAGCCCAAACACCATGTTGTTTCTACAACTGAACAACACAAACTAGGTTTGTCTGCACAGGGAGATGAAGGTTTTATACGTCTGAATAAGGTGAATAACTTATGTTGCGGTCAGTAACGCATGACAAATTATGACGATGATGAGAACGATGATGATGAATATGATGACCGTGTGTGTGTGTGTGTGTGTGTGTGTGTGTGTGTGTGTGGGTGGTGCAAATGTTAATTGTAACTTGTGATCACCATCACCTTTGTCAATTATGTGAATGCACATACTCATACTCCATTCTGACTGACTAGATTAAACTCCAGAAAAATATGTTCTCATTATTTTGATCTCATCTGATTCATAGATAATGCTACTTTTCGATGGAAATTTAAATCATGTAGTTTTTCAACAAATGTTTGCGATCAAGAAATGCTCGTCGCATTTGCTCGGATAGTGAAAACGCAAATACATCGTAAAATTTGAATTCTGAATAAACCTTGTCGTACCCACGATGTATCTAGTAAGCAATCTTGAAAAGTACTAAATATTAAATGCGATAAATATAGTTACTGAACATAAAAACATTGTACAATGTAAACTCGTTTGACTTTTTAACGAAAATATAAAGAATTTCAAATGTAAAATATTGGTGAAAACGTAACAGAAATTTATACTAAATTTTGTATCTATCATACTTTTCTTTGACTTCTTCCCTTACAATTTCCCCTGTAATATATTGCATTAATTGTGCTTCATGCAAGTAAGCATTACACAGAGAGATGGAATACCACATAACATTAGCAGAGTTTATGTGCGTCGTCTCTTTCTGGCTGTCTGGGAGTGTTATTAGACACATTTGCTGCTGAAATATGAGCAGATACATCTTTCTCTTGCACTGGCCTCTTTGAACATGGAGCCATTGCAGATGAAGATTACTCAGTTTTTTGGAAACACTGCCTGTTTTCATCTTGGAGTCTCTTTTGCGCAATTCAAATGAAGCTTCCGTAATTTCACTGAAATACTACCCTGTGATCGGCTGCTTCATTTTAGTACAACACGGAGACTGACTGGAGAGGAGTGATTTGGGGGGGGGGGGGGGGGGAGGAGGAGGAGAGTGGACAGGAGACGGGGTACAGAGCACAGGTCGGTTATTTCCGCCACATTTGCTATTTTATACTTTTTAATTTTTCTGTCTTTCTTAATTTCATGGTATCTTTCATTTTCAATTTCAAGACAGCGCCATCCTGCAATTTTGGATTTCCCACTATCAGACTCCTTGGATTTGTGACGTCATCGGTAGTGTACCTACTGAGTCTCTAACCAACTTGCACTTCTCAAGGTCAGTTGAGAGCAAAATGGGCCAGGTCCACTATAAATATACTATCATAAACATTTTATAGATGATGCCGCAATCATACGAAATGTTGCTCTTGCTGATGAATTCACTAACCATTGTCCTCACTAAATTAGCTTACAAGCTGAAATAGTTGAAGAACTGCATCGGATAGTAAATTTTTTTGAGGGAAGGAGTTGCCACGAAATGAATTGGCGTCCCTGATCACGCTGATTTCGATGAAGTAATTGCGTATCCAAAATCTAATTCAGGGTGTGTACACCTACGAGAAAAAAATAACAACACCAAGAAGGACTTGTGTGGGGTAAGAGAAAGTTGGTAGACCCGTCTCTAGATGTGAGAGATTACGTCTATTCAAATTCCGCGCCAGTCGCGTAGTAGGCGCTCGTAGCGCCACTATGAGAATATTAATCAGGTTTGCTTTAAATACTCTAACGGTTATGAGCGTTAGTTTCCTACGATGCTAGACCTGGTAGGTTGATGTTAATCAAGACTTCCTTTAAGACGATAAAGACACCATTGTCAACATCTTACTGAGTTTGAACGAAGTCGTGTAATAGGCCTACGAAAAGCTGGAATTTACTTCTGCGATATTGCAGAAAATAACCGGAAGATATGTAGCCACTGTATTTGATTTCTGGCAGCGGTGGTCACGAGAATCTACAGTCTCAAGAACACCGGACTGCGGACGGCCACGTGGCACTACCGACAGGGAAGAAAATCGTGTACGGCGTATGGTTCTGGTGCGTCGTACTTCATTTGCAGCAGCAATTTGAGCAGAAGTTGGCACCGCAGTGACATAACGAACTGTTACACTAACCAGCCATAATATCATGACCACCGACCTACTATCGACATGAACACGTCCAGGAGATGTCAGTGTCACGTGGCGAGCAATGACTGCTGGTCAGACACACGTACGGTGCACGTAGTACCAGTGAACGTGCAGTCCATGTATAGAGTGGGGAAGGCGCGCCATCTACCTGAGTGACCGAGGGCGGACTGCGATGGCCTGTAGGCTCGGCACGAGAATTTCGGAAACTGCATGACTAGTAGGTGTTCGAAGAGTGCACGTGGCGAAAACAAAGTGAAACAGTCTCCAGACGTCGTGAGGTCGAGCGGCCATCCCTCATTACAGGTATCGGACGTCATGGGCTGAGCAGACTGTTAGAACAGGACAGGCGGCAAACTGTGCCGGAGCTAGCATCGGACTTTACTTCTGGGCAGAGTACAAGTGTGCCCGAACACACAGTGCACCGAACGCTACTAACGATGGCCGTCTGCAGCCCACGACCCATGCATGTGCCAATGTTAACACTACAACATCGGCAACAACGACTGAACTGGGCTCGAGACGATCGATACTGGACTTTGCCGTAGTGGCTGAGCGTGGTATGGTCTAATGAATTTCGAAACCTTCTTCATCATGCCGATGAGATGGAGCGAATCCGTCGTCTTCCAGAAGAACAACCCCATGACACCTCTACTGCGGGACGGAGACAAGCTGGCTGCAGCTCCATTATGCGGCGATGCGGTTCTAGGCGCTACAGTCTGGAACAGCGCGGCCGCTACGGTGGCAGGTTCGAATCCTGCCTCGGTCATGGATGTGTGTCATGTCCTTAGGTTAGTTAGGTTTAAGTAGCTCTAAGTTCTAGGGGACTGATGACCTAAGATGTTGAGTCCCATAGTGCTCAGAGCCATTTGAACCATTTTGAACCAGTTTCATTATGCTCTGGGGAACACTCGCGTGGGCATCAATGTGTCCAGAGGAGTTCTTCCAGGGCACCGTGACCCTCAAATAGTATCGTACACTGGTTGCAGACGTGTTCTGGATCATCAGTGTACAAGTCGGTTACTTCAAGCACAGCTCCGAGCTAGGCGCCCTGTACCGTGCATTCCATTGACCGCAAACTACCACCATTTGCTACTTCATTGGTGTCAAGGGAAAGCACACTGGAGGGTTCGGTTGATGCGTGTTGTGTTTTCTGATGAAAGCTGATTCTGCCTCGATCTCCAGTGATGGCAGAGTGTTGGTTGGAAAGAGGCCATTTGAGGGCCTGCAACCAAACTGTCATGCTCTAAAGAGTGTCGACATGTTATCTTTGCCTGCTGGATCACCAGGTCTGTCTTCAATAGAGCACATACAGGACATCATCGGTCTCTGTATTGAGCGACCAACTGCAACAGGCAATGATCATCATCCCACAAACTGACATCAGGAACCTGTACAACACAATGTATGCAGGTTTGCCAGCTTGCATACCACATTCTGGTGGAAACAATGGTTATTAATCTATCAGGAATTCACGTTTGCAAAGGCTTATCTCCCGCTTGCATTAACTTGTAATGTTGCAACGTTAATCACTTAGCTATAGTACCGAGATAAATGTATAACCGATTTATTATGTTTGGGTGCTACGAGTCTTTTATGTCTGTGTATATTTACGTACACAAATTGATGCACACTTCAAACACACATAGTTCACCACTGAAGGTTAAATCTGAAACTCAGATTTCAGGTGCACTTAGTAAATTTTTTGTCATCAGTCTACTGACTGGTTTGATGCGGCCCGCCACTAATTCCTTTCCTGTGCTAACCTCTTCATCTCAGAGTAGCACTTGCAACCTACATCCTCAATTATTTGCTTGACGTATTCCAATCTCTGTCTTCCTCTACAGTTTTTGCCCCCTACAGCTCCCTCTAGTACCATGGAAGTCATTCCCTCATGTCTTAGCAGATGTCCGATCATCCTGTCCCTTCTCCTTATCAGTGTTTTCCACATATTCCTTTCCACTCCGATTCTGCATAGAACCTCCTCATTCCTTACCTTATCAGTCCACCTAATTTTCAACATTCGTCTATAGCACCACATCTCAAATGCTTCGATTCTCTTCTGTTCCGGTTTTCCCACAGTCCATGTTTCACTACCATACAATGCTGTACTCCAGACGTACATCCTCAGAAATTTCTTCCTCGAATTAAGGCCGGTATTTGATATTAGTAGACTTCTCTTGGGCAGAAATGCCTTTTCTGCCATAGCCAGTCTGCTTTTGATGTCCTCCTTGCTCCGTCCGTCATTGGTTATTTTACTGCCTAGGTAGCAGAATTCCTTAACTTCATTGACTTCGTGACCATCAATCCTAATGTTAAGTTTCTCGCTGTTCTAATTTCTACTACTTCTCATTACCTTAGTCTTTCTCCGATTTACTCTCAAACCATACTGTGCACTCATTAGACTGTTCATTCCATTCAGCAGATCATTTAATTCTTCTTCACTTTCACTCAGGATAGCAATGTCATCAGCGAATCGTATAATTGATATCCTTTCACCTTGTGTTTTAATTCCACTCCTGAACCTTTCTTTTATTTACATCATTGCTTCCTCGATGTACAGATTGAAGAGTAGGGGCGAAAGGCTACAGCCTTGTCTTACACCCTTCTTAATACGAGCACTTCGTTCTTGATCGTCCACTCTTATTATTCCCTCTTGGTTGTTGTACATATTGTATATGACCCGTCTCTCCCTATAGCTTACCCCCACTTTTTTCAGAATCTCGAACAGCTTGCACCATTTTACATTGTCGAACGCTTTTTCCAGGTCGACAAATCTTATGAAAGTGTCTTGATTTTTCTTTAGCCTTGCTTCCATTATTAGCCGTAACGTCAGAATTGCCTCTCTCGTCCCTTTACTTTTCCTAAAGCCAAACTGATCGTCACCTAGCGCATTCTCAATTTCCTTTTCCATTCTATTGAATAAGTAATCGGATGTTTAACCATTAACAAACCGAGTCAGCAAAGAAGTTTTACATCACAAATTTTGGAAGTTACCGCAGAAACGTAAAATAGTCTCTACGCATCTTTTGTATTTCGAAAACTTCACTTGTAGAGCGTTCCATTCAAATTCTTATGACTGCTTGATTTTTAGGCTCTTCACAGAACAAGGTTTTTTGAAATGATCCCCTAAGTAAGTATAACCAAACAAAACGTAGAACAATTGATACGAGGTCCATTACTATCAAGACAACAGCCATTTCTCTACAGTGTATACAAAGATCGAAATGACAGATCCACGAACAGCTAGACTGAAAGTTGAAGATATTCGTATTAGTAAACATAATACAATTTTCGAAATATGTCGAGACATTTCAAATTGGGGCTGTTCTTCTTCTAATCACTGTTACACACAGATTGCATTCCTCACCGATGCTGGGAAGAACCTCCTCACCAAGAACGTATCTGCTGCACTACCTGTAGCACGAGGTTTCTACAGCACAGAACTAAAGAAAATTACATATCGATCTACATATATAACTGAAAATATTATGCTAAAACAAGAAGCAAATCTTTGGCGAAACGACTGTTTTCAATCGAAGAAGCAGTTCATGGGCTCCTTGAGTCCATTTCTCACTGTAGAAGATCTTGGCTATGTCCAGACAAGAAAAGTAGCAGACTGTTCCAACTTGCATGTTGCGCAATTCCTGGAAAAGTGTTTGGTCAAATGCAGACATTACGGAGTTGTCTAGCAGGAGCTTTCGTCACTGGATGAAATGATGTAATGCCCCAAGCATCCTTCGTGTAGGAAGATGTCTCTCTGGTTGTTTCATTTTCATGGCAGTACATACTGGTCATTAGAAGAGCAAAATATGTCTCTTCTTTTTTCCAACCTACTCCTATTTCCATGAAATTAAATAGAAAATTGCTAAGCGGAAGCGAAAGTGTGTGATATAGAAAGGGTCAGGGAAGGGAAATGGACAGGGATTGGTGCTGGAGGAGGGAGAGAGGCACGACTTTTGAGGCGGCGTGGCTTACGAGAGTGGAGGGGCGTGATGACATCACGAGGCTGCCCCTCTCTGACAAGGGAACCTCCGCATCGCACCCCCCTCAGATTTAGTTATAAGTTGACACAGTGGATAGGCCTCGAAAAACTGAACACAGATCAATTGAGAAAACAGGAAGAAGTTTTGTGGAACTGTGAAAAAATAAGCAAAATATACAAACTGATTAGTTCATGGGAAGATATGCATTAGGAACGCAGGAGCGCTATGGTGTCGTGGTAACGTGAGCAGCTGCGGAACGAAAGGTCCTTGGTTCAAATCTTCCATCGAGTGAAAATTTTAATTTTTTATTTTCAGTTTATGTGACAAACTCTTATGTTTTCATCACTTTTTTGGGAGTGATTATCACATCCACAAGAAAACCTAAATCGGGCAAGGTAGAAGGATCCTTTTACCCATTCGCCAAGTGTACAAGTTAGGTGGGTCGACAACATATTCCTGTCATGTGACGCACATGCCGTCACCAGTGTCGTATAGAATATATCAGACATGTTTTCCTGTGGAGGAATGTTTTCGGTTCCCATTGGAGAGGCACGTCCTTTCGTCTACTAATCGCACGGTTTTGCGATGCGGTCGCAAAACAAAGACACTAAACTTATTACAGTGAACAGAGACGTCAGTGAACGAACGGACAGATAATAACTATGCAAAAATAAAGAAAGTAAAATTTTCACTCGAGGGAAGACTTGAACCAAGCACCTCTCGTTCCGCAGCTGCTCACGCTACCACTTTTTTTTTTTTATTGTATTTTACTAAAACATACATTTCAAGTATTCAACAGTACAATTAATGATTAAACCATTTGCAACATTAAAAAAAAGAACCAGTTTTAAACTATTTATATGCTAAATATGTCTAATACAGTAATAATGGTAAAACAAACTTTAAAAGTGGTTACAGTATAAACTTTGCTTAAGATAACTGAGATTATTCTAGGTGCAAATTATTGTCACCCAATCAGTGGGTTTGTCTACTAAGTTGAATTCACTGTTTAATTTGTAAACTGTCCATTCAATAAAAAATATAGCATATTTAATACCAGTTTTCTTGACTATGAACCAGTTTAAATACAATCCAATTAAACACATAAAAAAAAAAGTTCCGGAAGCAAGGTTAAAGGAAATAATAATAAGGAACCAAGTGACTTTTATTTTTCTTCTGTTCGTTCTCGTACCAGGTGTTGTAGTGGTTTCACATATTTAACCAACACCCATTCTTTCAAAAATGATCTTCAGCATGTTGCCATAGTGCTTGTTGTGGTTGCGATACGTGCTGATTTTTGCATATTCACACTTCATGTAAACGCGGAATTCTATCTCGTTGTCCGACCCAAGTGTGTGGATGACATAACTAACATATTTTCCCAGTAACCAGCTAATGGCGTTGGTTTTTAATTTCGGAAAGTATGTCATGTCGGGTCTCAGGAGGAGCGACGGCGTTATATATTGCGTAGAGGATCTGGTGAGAAAGGCGATTTGTTGCCTGATCCAATTCCAGTTATGCACATTGCCACCACAGGTGAATCTGTGGCTGAGTGTATCCACCAGATTGCATTTTCCACAAAGGTGTGTCTGGTTTAAACCGATCCCATATAGTCTCTCGTTGGTGCTGATGACATTGTTAACTGTTTTGTACCATGCGAAAATAGCGTCTGTAGATAGCCCGGCATAGTTGATGTTCCGCCATACAGCTTTCCAGTCACAATTTGGGAATTTCGTTTCAATTTTGTTTCTACCCTCATTTAACTTCCTTTCAAGTATGATGTCGCGCGCTGTGATACGTGTGTTGCTTCTGATTTCGTCACTAAGATAACTTGCTTCGAGGAAAAAGTTCCTCACATACTGCAGACGGGCATTAATCCTTCGCACATCAATCGGTGCTTGCAGGCTATGGGGTGTCACAGCCTCAAAGAGCTTTGCGGTTATACATTGTGGAAGTTCTCTGAGTATATGGAAAGTCCGTTTGAGGAACAGAGCAGACGCTTTATTGCCAATATGCACCAAACCGAGGCCCCCGTTTCTGACATCCAGTATAACCGTAGTCGCACCAACCCTGAATATGTCTCCTCTCCATAAATAATTGGTAACAGTGGACATGATCCCTTTCGCTACTAGTTTAGGGATTGGAAATACCTGCGCAGTGAAATACGCTTTAGACAAAACGCAGGAGTTGATGAATCTGACTTTTTGCACCAGGTCCATAGTTCGATGGATGTTCTCCATTACAGCACCATGAACTTTCCTCCTAGTTTCCGTCCAGTTAAAAGCAGCCATCCGCATCGGACATGCCATTAAGGTGATTCCCAAAGTTTTATGTTTGTTGTATTGTTTTGCCCATGCCAGTCGAAGGTGATCTAGGCCCCGTAGATTCAATATTTGACTTTTGTTTTCATTTACTGTCGCTCCCGACGCTAGACAATATCTTTGGATTTCTCTTTCCAGTGTAACTGTCTCCTCCTTATTCCTTATTACAACGGCCACGTCATCAGCATAAGCTCGTATGACAGTTTTCTCACCACTCAATGTTATGCCTGTTAATCTTTCGTGGACAGTGCGGAGGAAGGGCTCTAAAGATACTGAAAATAAAAACATTGATAAGGGACTGCCCTGTGGAACCCCTCGCCTTATCTGTATGGGTTTAGATGTTTGGCCATTGATTGCTATTTTCGCATTTACACCTGTTGCAATATTCCTTAGCATGTTCACAATCTGGGGGTGGAAAGCCATTTTTGACAGCGTCGCAAAGAGGTATCTATGACTAACGCGGTCAAAAGCTTTGTTGAAATCTATAAAGATTAAAGCACATTTTATACTTGTCACTGAGGTAATTGCAATGACGTCTCTGTATGCAGATAGACTTTCGAATATGGTTCTGGTCGGAGAGCAAGATTGGTGATGACTCAATATTTTGTTGGAAAAGGCAGAGAGTCTTTTGTTGATAATACGCGAAATTATTTTGTAATCAGAATTTAGTAGCGAAAGAGGCCGAAAATTGTTTAAGTTGGTTTTGCCTTTACTCTTAGGAATCAGTACTATTTTACTTTCCTTAAACTCTGCAGGGACCGGTTTTGCGTTCAGGACCTCATTTGCCATGGAAGTGATCTTGTCCCCAATTATAGACCAGTAGCGGGCATAAAACTCCACAGGGAGGCCATCAAGTCCCGGAGATTTGTTGAGAGGTGAGTTACGCACTGCCTCATGCGCTTCATCTTTAGTAATAGGTAACAGGATGTCAGCGTTGTCTGTTCCCGACAATTGTGGACCTAAAATAGTGAGAAAGTCCTCGAGAGCTGCATCTTCCACTGTGGTAGAGACATATAAGGTTTCATAGTACCTGTGGACTTCGTCCAGTATTTGTTTCTGGCATGTGAGCCTCGTACCAGTATGCGTCTGGACTTCATCAATTAAAGTTTGACGTCTGTTTTTAGCATGCCGCACCAAGTGATACAGAGAAGCTGTTTCATCTGCTACGACTGATGTGGCTTTCGATTTAATTTTGAGTCCCTCCATCTGTTGCCGTTTAATGCTTAATAACTTGGCTTTTATTTTTTTGATATCATTTAGACGAATTACGTCATCATGGGCCTGTTGATATAAGTCTCTTAAAACTTTATAATAAAACTCCATTGTATTCCTCAACTCCCTGTGCCTGGCTGCACTATACTGCATGACAACTTTCCGCAGCCTTGGTTTACCCCTCCTTGTCCACCAGTCTATGACTGTTGGGTGCTTGTCTACTGTGCGGAGGCACATAGTCCACGCAAACCTTATTTCCTGTTCCAGTTCTTCGTCAGTTAAAACAGAGATATTTAAGTTCCATTGGCCTCTGAATCGACGGGTTGGTTGTACACTTAGATTAAAGCAAGTTAAAAGTGTACTGTGATCGCTAAAATACACTGGAATAGTCTCAACGTTTAATAAATAATTTTGCAAATTTGGTGACACGTAAATTCTATCTAGTCTGCTGCGGGAGTGGCTGGTTATATACGTGAACCCGACTGACGTCGGGTGCTGAAGTTCCCACACATCCTTAAGGTGTAGATCACTTACTAATTTTTTTAACTGTGGCGAGTAGTTGAAGTTGGGTTGTTGATCTTTCTGGTTTAAAACACAGTTAAAATCTCCACCTAGTATAAGAGAACACGGATTTTTCCTCAATAAATAAATCAGTTCATCTTGAAAAAACTTCGCACGATCCAATTTGTGGGAAGTTCCTGATGGGGCGTAAAGGTTAATCACTGTCACATCGAAAAGTTTTATGCCTATGGCTCTTCCTGATTCTAGTCGTTCGATTTCAGTCACCGGAATGCCTTCCCTTATAAGAATGGCTGTACCGATATTGGCTTCCGTAGAAACATTAACAATTTCAAAAAAGCCTGGGATCCGAAATTCCGTTATCGCAACTTCTTGTAGCAACGCGATATCTGTTCCGGACTGGTACAAGAATTCCTTTAGTGCTGCCAATTTCAAGGGTGACTGTATTTTATTAATGTTAATAATAGTAATGCTATAAGCTTGCAGCACAGACATACCGGAAGAAGCTATTTGGGATGAGGTTCGGTATGATTATAGCAGCAAACGTGCTTCCCTACAAGGCACGATCCTTACAAGCTGTGTGCCCATTACATGTACTAACTGCCTAGAAAATTTGCACTGCTTTTAAACAAATAGCTTGAGAAGAAAAGTATCCTGAAATCCTGACAATGCATTGCTATAAGTCACTGTGGCCATTCTCTTTCTCCTCGTCAGTGTTGGACCTGATGACTTCATATTTGATATTCTTTTTCTTGATGTCTTTCTTTTCTGGTGTGACTTCCGCTTGATGACGCGTGACAGCAAGGCCCGGTGTCTGTCGCAGCAGCCGGCGGTGGCTAAATGGGGCAACGGCCGTGGCTTGCGAGTCGTCAATGTTTGGTTCCGGCGTGGTGTCTGTTGTGTTGTTTTGCTGGCGAGGCGGTGATGCTTGTGTATTTCCTCCTTCGGCGCGGCGTTGCGCTTCGGAGTCAGCAGGTTCTTTACCTGGTACTTCCTCGTACGGTTCGCACTGTATGGGTTGTGCACTTGATGCGGTTATTTCAGCCGTGACCTCAGACTCAGGGTCACATTTCCGTGAAAAATCACTACCCGCTGCGTCACTATCTGTTCGTGGCGGTGTAAGTCCTTGTGCGGAAGTGGGAGCCACATCGACCTTCATTCCATCTCCTTTTTCCACTTCCAACAGATCTTCAGGACTGGGCTTCGGCCTCCTGGCAACGGGTGTTTCACAGGAAGAGTCCTCATCAACATTTCTTTCAGTGTCCTCTAGAGGACGCTTTTTTGTGGGAATCTCGCTGTCACGGGACGGAATTTCAGCAGTTAATGCAGGTTTTAAAGACGGAAAGTCATTAACATTAAGTGCAACATTTTCAGAGGTAGTAACAGGATCCACGACCGCCGCTGGCTCTGTTGTATTACTGGCTGGCAACAAATCGTTGAGTGTCAATTTTCGGCGTTGCGTAAGGTTATTTGTTAGCACAAATACACGGCGAGGGCAGTCCTGACGGAGGTGACCAGACTCGTTACATACATGACATGTAGGGGTTTGTCCTGAGTACATAACATGCGCCTTGTGCCCGTCAACAAAGATGTGGGAGGGAATGTTTGCTTTCACTTCCATCTCCACGGAGCGAATGCCGTTAAAGCACTGCAGCTTGAAATGCGAAGCCCACCTTTCGTTGACTATTTGCCTGACAACCCCATACTTTGAAAGGACATCTTTAATTTTCGAATTGTCTACTTCTATGGGAATATTCAAAACCCTAACATTCCTAATTACAGACTCGGAATTCCGGAGTTTGACAGTACTTTTAGTACCATCACGGTGTATAAATTCCGTTTCATAACCAAATTTTGCCAGAAAGCGGTCTACACTCGCGGAATCGTTA